>NW_027033176.1:0-5827 GCF_034236695.1 Oncorhynchus nerka | reverse complement strand
TGACCCTATTCCCTCCTCTCTTCTCCAGACCATTTCCGGAGACCTCTCCCTTACCTCGCTCATCAACTCATCCCTGACCTGCTGGCTACGTCCCTTCTGTCTTCAAGAGAGCGAGAGTTGCACCTCTTCTGAAAAAACCTACACTCGATCCCTCCGATGTCAACAACTACAGACCAGTATCCCTTCTTTCTTTTCTCTCCAAAACTCTTGAACGTGCCGCCCTTGGCCAGCTCTCCCGCTATCTCTCTCAGAATGACCTTCTTGATCCAAATCACAGGTTTCAAGACTAGTCATTCAACTGAGACTGCTCTTCTCTGTATCACGGAGGCGCTCCGCACTGCTAAAGCTAACTCTCTCTCCCTGCTCTCATCCTTCTAGACCTATCGGCTGCCTTCGACACTGTGAACCATCAGATCCTCTCCACCCTCTCCGAGTTGGGCATCTCTCGGCGCGGCCCACGCTTGATTAAGGCCCTGCCTGACAGGTCGCTTCCTACTAGGTGGCGTGGCGAATCTGTCTCCACACCACGTGCTCTCACCACTGGTGTCCCCAGGGCTCTGTTCTAGGCCCTCCTATTCTCGCTATACCAAGTCACTTGGCTCTGTCATAACCTCACATGGTCTCTCCTATCATTGCTATGCAGACGACACACATTAATCTTCTCCTTTCCCTTCTGATGACCAGGTGGCGACCCATCTCTGCATGTCTGGCAGACATATCAGTGTGGATGACGGATCACCACCTCAAGCTGAACCTCGGCAAGACGGAGCTGCTCTTCCTCCCGGGGAAGGACTGCCCGTTCCATGATCTCGCCATCACGGTGGACAACTCCACTGTGTCCTCTCCCAGAGCGCTAAGAACCTTGGCGTGATCCTGGACAACACCCTGTCGCTCTCAACTAACATCAAGGCGTGGCCCGCTCCCTGTAGGTTCATGCTCTACAACATCCGCAGAGTACCGACCCTGCCTCACAGGAAGCAGCGCAGGTCCTAATCCAGGCACTTGTCATCTCCCCGTCTGGATTACTGCACCGCTGTTGGCTGGCTCCTGCCTGTGCCATTAAACCCTACAACTCATCCAGAACGCCGCAGCCCATCTGGTGTTCAACCTTCCTGCCTTTCCACGTCACCCCGCTCCTCCGTCCTCTCCACTGGCTTCCAGCCAGCCGCATCCGCTACAAGACCATGGTGCTTGCCTCACGGAGCTCTGAGGGAACGGCACCCTCAGTACCTCCAGGCTCTGATCAGGCCCTACACCCAAACAAGGGCACTGGCGCTCATCCACCTCTGGCCTGCTCGCCTCCCTACCACTGAGGAAGTACAGTTCCCGCGCAGCCCAGTCAAAACTGTTCGCTGCTCTGGCCCCCCAATGGTGGAACAAACTCCCTCACGACGCCAGGACAGCGGAGTCAATCACCACCTTCCGGAGACACCTGAAACCCCACCTCTTTCAGGAATACCTAGGATAGGATAAAGTAATCCTTCTCACCCCCCCCCTTAAAAGATCTAGGTGCACTATTGTAAAGTGGCTGTTCCACTGGATGTCTTAAGGTGAACGCACCAATTTGTAAGTCGCTCTGGATAAGAGCGTCTGCTAAATGACTTAAATGTAATGTAAATGTAATCAGCCCGAGGCCTGTAATGCATTTTATGTTCTGAATGAAGTAGGTCTACCTAATTTTTTAAATAACTCACCTAACGCCCCCTTCTGGCTCAGCAGCCTGGTCTCATAGACTAGACGTAGCATAGTAAATGTAAATACGGACACTCAAATTAATATAATATGTTATGCTTGGTATGGTAACATCAGACAGATGGTTACATAAGGCAAAATTGAAAGTAGCTTGGTTGGTCAGGGTGGATGGGTAGGTGTATAACGTAAACGTATAGCAACCCAAAGGTTGCGAGTTCAAATCTCATCACACACAATTTCAACTAATTAGCAACTTTTCAACAAAATACTACTTTTTAGCTACTTTGAAACTACTTAGCATGTTAGCTAACCCTTACCCTAATCTTAACCCTTTTAGCTAACCCTTCCCCTAACCCTAACCTTAATCCTTTAACCTTACTCCTAAACTTAACCCTAACCCCTAACTCCTAACCCTAACTCCTAGACTTGCTAAAGTTAGCCAGCTAGCTAACGTTTGCCACCAAGCAATAATTTCTAACATATCATACATTTAGCAAATTCATAACATATTGTACGTTTTGCAGTTTCGTAACATATAATGCAAATTGTCATTCGTAACATATCATAGGAAATAGGTGATGGACATCCGCAAATGACTACATACCATACGAAAGTAACATATCACACTAAATGGAGTGTCTTGGATCTGCATACAGAATAATGCTAAATGCTCTGAGACCAGGTTGGGCTCAGTGGCAGTATTTTTAAGAGTGGAAAGGGGATAATGAATTGCCTTTTATATAGGCCTCCAACATACAGTATCCAAGTCCATACATGAATTACAAATATTTTGCACTGTTTCGACCTCTTCACCGTTCCTGCTGCATAACTAAAATCTTTGATGAATTGGGTGCTTAGATTGTGAATCCTGTTACTCTTTCCACCTCTTTCACCAGAAAAGAAGGACAATTTAATGAGAAGCGAGAAATAGACGTACGGACATTCAGCAGTGTTTGCAGGCTCAGATTTCCTATTGCACAGCACTCCAAGAGCTCAATCAGAGTGCTTTCTTAGAACTAATAAAGGCAGTTTTGCGTCAGAGGTGGACCTGTGTTTGTCCTGTATCAAATGATTGTAAGGTTGTGTTTGCACAAAAACAGGGTTTACAATGACCGCAAGTCATTATTAAATCCACTGAAACACTTACGCTGATGGCAATAATGACAGTTACGTAGAACCAACCAAGATAAATTGTCAAAAAGGTCCGTCACAAAGAAGACTATTAGGCCTAATAATCATGGCAAATATGAGAAATACATCAACCTTTATTCATTTTACCAAATTAAATGTAGTATTTGTTATACTAATGTTATAGAAATGACCAGTAAGACACTTTCCATGAGTTGAATTGCCAAACTGTTTATTGCTCTTTAAAACAGATACACAAGGTTACCCGTTGAAAAACCAATTATCCCATGCCTATAGCCTATGGGACACTCACAGTTTACATGTTCACCTAAATATGTTCTTTTCAGAGCCAGCCCATTATACTCTCAATGCAACTCAATGTTTATCATGCGGTTCTTGCTATTCTAGTCTAAAGGAAACAGAAAATGCTCAAATAATTAGCCTCAGAGCAAACCCATTGAAACAACATGATGAGCTAAATTTAGCCATCACCTGGCCTTTTTGTTTGGTGTGGATTGTTATTGTAGAAGGGGTTCACAATTAGATGAATGATGAACAGGCTCTGCCACAGCACAGGGGAAAATCACAATGCCTATTGACAGTCCCATCCCCCCTCTCAATGATAGATTTCTAAAGCAGCTTGTGTCATTATGTGTGTATTGGACGTCACTAACACGCACAGATTGCACTGACATATCGCGTCCACCTCCAATATCAGATTTCCATTGTTGGTCTTTTTGTCTTCTCAGTCACAGCCATAGAGATAGATAGAGAACTCATATGTGTATCTGTGCCATTATAGTGTCTGTGACAGCATGGGCATATCCATTTTGAAGTAGTCAATTTTCTTCTTCACGATTAGCTGATTCCTCCTGATGACCGGTTGGACATGACTCCAACAGGGTCACCAGGAGGGATCAGCCAGTTGTCTACATGAAAATGGTAGAAGACATCAATGGCGCTGCCCAAGCTTATAAGACCTTTTGGCCACTAGAGGCCTCTATAATTCTCTATGGTCACAGAACACAGGGGTTGGTAGAGTACCAGTGTCAGGCCCTCTTGTGTTCAATAATGATAAATGCAGGCATGGCAGCAACAAAGAAAACACCCACAATCATTACAACTGCAACCATAATATTATCTATATTCACCCCACGTATAAGTTTATTAGTGTTATAGAGAGGCTAAAGCAGTGATGGCCCAGGACAGAATACTCTCAGCCAGGACTGCCAAGGTGAGACAGAAGAAGGGTTTCCCGCGTTGGAATAGCTGACCTGGGGAAAACGTGGGTATGGTGGACTGGCCTTCTTTTGGCAGGTCGGGTGTAGAGATGTAGGGGTGATCCAAACATCCAAAACAGCTTTAGTCACGAAAGAAATTGGTAAACAATACATTTGAGGGTCACTGATAAACAGCTTCTATCTCCAGGCCATCAGACTGTTAAACATTCATTACTAGCCGGCCTCCTCCCCAGTAGCCTGCTCTGAACCTTAGACACCAAGTCACTAGCCGGCTACCACCCGGTACTCAACTCTGCACCTTAGAGACTGCTGCCCTATGTACATATAGTCATTGAACACTTGTCACTTTAAAAATCTTTACATATTATTTTACCCACTTTATACAGTGCATTCAAAGTGTATTCAAACCCCTTGACTTTATCCACATTTTGTTGCATTACAGCCGTATTCTAAAATGTATTAAATATTCACAACCGTTCAAAAATTTGGGGGTCACTTAGACACTTCCTTGTTTTTGAAAGAGTTGCAAAGAAAAATACATATTTCATACTGGCAAATAAAAATAAAAGATTAAGTTGGGCAAAAGAACACAGACACTGGAAGAGGAACTCTGCCTAGAAGGCCAGCATCCCGGAGTCGCCTCTTCACTGTTGACATTGAGACTGGTGTTTTGTAGGTACTTTTGAATGAAGCTGCCAGTTGAGGATATGTGTGGTGTCTGTTTCTCAAACTAGACACTCTAATATACTTGTCCTCTTACTCAGTTGTGCACCGGGACCTCCCACTCCTCTTTCTATTCTGGTTAGAGCCAGTTTGCGCTGTTCTGTGAAGGGAGTAGTACACAGCGTTGTATGAGATCTTCAGTTTCTTGGCAATTTCTCACATGGAATAGCATTAATTTCTCAGACCAAGAATAGACTGACGAGTTTCAGAAGAAAGTATTTTGTTTCTGGCCATTTTGAGCCTGTAATCGAACGCACAAATGCTGATGCTCCAGATACTCAACTAGTCTAAAGAAGGACAGTTTTACTGCTTCTTTAATAGCACAACAGTTTGCAGCTGTGCTAACATAATTGTAAAAGGGTTTTCTAATGATCAATTAGCCCTTTAAAATGATAAACTTGGATTAGATAAAACAATGTGCCATTGGAACACAGGAGTGATGGTTGCTGATAATGGGCCTCTGTACGCCTATGTAGATATTCCATTAAAATTCAGCCGTTTCCAGCTACAATAGTCATTTACAACATTAGCTTCTCTAGGGTAGGGGGCAGCATTGGGAATTTTGGATGAAAAGTGTGCCCAAATTAAACTGCCTGCTACTCAGCCATAGAAGATAGAATATCAATATAATTAGTAGATTTGGATGGAAAACCCTCTGAAGTTTCTAAAACTGTTTGAATGATGTCTGTGAGTATAACAGAACCTGAGAAAAAATCCAAGCAGGAAGTGGGAAATCTGAGGTTTGTAGTTTTTCAACTCTTGCCCTATCGAATACACAGTGTCTACGGGGTCATATTGCACTTCCTAAGGCTTCCACTAGATGTCAACAGTCTTTAGAACCTTGTTTGATGCTTCTACTGTGAAGTGGGGGTGAATGAGTCAGAGGTCTGCCAGAGAGCCACGAGCCTCGCGCGTTCACGTGAGATTTAGCTTGAGTACCATTGCATTTCTGCAGACAAAGGAATTCTCCGGTTGGAACATTATTGAAGATTTATGATAAAAACATCCTAAATATGAATTCTATACATCGTTTGACATGTTTC
>NW_027033174.1:0-5824 GCF_034236695.1 Oncorhynchus nerka | reverse complement strand
TACAACCATAATCAATAATAGCAGTGTTTCACAATTGTCATCAGCCTCCAGTATTCCAGAGAACATTCTCTGGTTGTATTAGCCTCCAGTATTCCAGAGAACATTCTACTTGATTATATTGTAGTTGTATTAGCCTCCAGTATTCCAGAGAACATAATACTCTGATTATATTGTAGTTGTATCAGCCTCAGTATTCCAGAGAACATTCTCTGGTTATATTGTAGCTAGCCTCCCAGTATTCCAGGCTGTTTATTTAGCCTCCAGTATTCCAGAGAACATTCCTGAACATTGTAGTTGTATCTTTCCAGTATTCCAGAGAACATTTAGCCTCCAGTATTCCAGAGAACATAACACTCTGATTATATTGTAGTTGTATTAGCCTTCCAGTATTCCAGAGAACATTCTCTGGTTGTATTAGCCTCCAGTATTCCAGAGAACATTCTCTGGTTGTATCAGCCTCCAGTATTCCAGAGAACATAATACTCTGATTATATTGTAGTTGTATCAGCCTCCAGTATTCCAGAGAACATTTAGCCTCCAGTATTCCAGAGAACATAATACTCTGATTATATTGTAGTTGTATTAGCCTCCAGTATTCCAGAGAACATTTAGCCTCCAGTATTCCAGAGAACATAATACTCTGATTATATTGTAGTTGTATTAGCCTCCAGTATTCCAGAGAACATTCTCTGGTTGTATTAGCCTCCAGTATTCCAGAGAACATAATACTCTGATTATATTGTAGTTGTATCAGCCTCAGTATTCCAGAGAACATTTGAGCCTCCAGTATTCCAGAGAACATAATACTCTGATTATATTGTAGTTGTATCAGCCTCCAGTATTCCAGAGAACATTCTCTGGTTGTATTAGCCTCCAGTATTCCAGAGAACATTCTCTGGTGTGTATTAGCTCTCCAGTATTCCAGAGAACATTTAGCCCAGACTCCAGAGAACATAATACCTGATTATATTGTAGTTGTATTAGCCTCCAGTATTCCAGAGAACATTTAGCCTCCAGTATTCCAGAGAACATAACACTGACTATTTGTAGTTGTATTAGCCTCCAGTATTTGGTGAGAATATAATACTCTGATTATATTGTAGTTGTATCAGCCTCCAGTATTCAGAGAACATTCTCTGGTTGTATTAGCCTCCAGTATTCCAGAGAACATTCTCTGGTTGTATTAACCTCCAGTATTAGCATTTAGCCTCCAGTATTCCAGAGAACATAAGTATTGGGGGCATAATACTCTGATTATATTGTAGTTGTATTAGCCACCAGTATTCCAGAAGAACATTTAGCCTCCAGTATTCCAGAGATTATATTGTAGTTGTATCAGCCTCCAGTATTGATAATATATTGTAGTTGTATTAGCCTCCAGTATTCCAGAGAACATAATACTCTGATTATATTGTTGTATTGGCCTCCAGTATTCCAGAGAACATTCTGGTTTGTCAGTCTCCAGTATTCCAGAGAACATAATACTCTGATTATATTGTAGTTGTATCAGCCTCCAGTATTCAGAGAACATTCTCTGGTTGTATCAACCTGTATTATAATACTCTGATTATATTGTAGTTGTATCAGCCTCCATTATTCCAGAACATTTGGCCTCCAGTATTCCGAGAACATAATACTCTGATTATATTGTAGTTGTATTGGCCTCCAGTATTCCAGAGAACATTCTCTGGTTGTATTAGCCTCCAGTATTCCAGAGAACATTCTCTGGTTGTATCAACCTCCAGTATTCCAGAGAACATTTAGCCCTCAGTATTCAGAGAACATTTAGCCTCAGTATTCCAGAGAACATAATACTCTGATTATATTGTAGTTGTATTAGCCTCCAGTATTCCAGAGAACATTTAGCCTCCAGTATTCCAGAGAACATAATACTCTGATTATATTGTAGTTGTATTAGCCTCCAGTATTCCAGAGAACATAATACTCTGATTATATTGTAGTTGTATCAGCCTCCAGTATTCCAGAGAACATTCTCTGGATGTATTAACCTCCAGTATTCCAGAGAACATTCTCTGGTTGTATTAGCCTCCAGTATTCCAGAGAACATTTCTGGTTCCAGTATTCCACTCTGATTATATTGTAGTTGTATTAGCTCCAGTATTCCAGAGAACATAATACTCTGATTATATTGTAGTTGTATTAGCCTCCAGTATTCAGAGAACATAATTCTGATTATATTGTAGTTGTATCAGCCTTATTCAGAGAACATTCTCCCACAGTATTCCAGAGAACATAATACTCTGATTATATTGTAGTTGTATCAGCCTCCAGTATTCAGAGAACATTTAGAACATTCTCTGGTTGTATTAGCCTCCAGTATTCCAGAGAACATTCTCTGGTTGTATTGTCCAGTATTCCAGAGAACATTTAGCCTCCAGTATTCCAGAGAACATAATACTCTGATTATATTGTAGTTGTATTAGCCTCCAGTATTCCAGAGAACATTTGGTCCAGTATTCCAGAGAACATAATACTCTGATTATATTGTAGTTGTATCCTCCAGCCTCTCTGGTTGTAGTATTTCCAGAGAACATAATACTCTGATTATATTGTAGTTGTATTAGCCTTTAGCCAGTATTCAGAGAACATAATACTCTGATTATATTGTAGTTGTATTAGCCTCCAGTATTCCAGAGAACATTCTCTGGTTTTGTATTTAGCCTCCAGTATTCCAGAGAACATTACTCTGGTTTGTATCAGCCTCCAGTATTCCAGAGACACATTATATTGTAGTTGTATCCTGAGAACCTCAGTATTCAGAGAACATTTAGCCTCCAGTATTCCAGAGAACATAATACTCTGATTATATTGTAGTTGTATCAGCCTCCCAGTTTATTCCAGAGAACATAATACTCTGATTATATTGTAGTTGTATTAGCCTCCAGTATTCCAGAGAACATAATACTCTGATTATATTGTAGTTGTATCAGCCTCAGTATTCCAGAGAACATTCTCTGGTTGTAGCCTCAGTATTCCAGAGAACATTCTCTGGTATTCCAGTAACCCGCCTCCAGTATTCCAGAGAACATTCTCTGGTATTCCAGAGAACATAATACTCTGATTATATTGTAGTTGTATTCCTCCAGTATTCCAGAGATTTAGCCTCCAGTATTCCAGAGAACATAATACTCTGATTATATTGTAGTTGTATCAGCCTCCAGTATTCCAGAGAACATAATACTCTGATTATATTGTTTGTATTAGCCTCAGTATTCCAGAGAACATAATACTCTGATTATATTGTAGTTGTATCAGCCTCCAGTATTCCAGAGAACATTCTCTGGTTGTATCAGCCTCCAGTATTCCAGAGAACATAATACTCTGATTATATTGTAGTTGTATCAGCCTCCAGTATTCCAGAGAACATTCTCTGGTTGTATCAGCCTCAGTATTCCAGAGAACATAATACTCTGATTATATTGTAGTTGTATCAGCCTCCATTATTCAGAGAACATTTAGCTCCAGTATTCCAGAGAACATTCTCTGATTATATTGTAGTTGTATTAGCCTCCAGTATTCAGAGAAACATTCTCTGGTTGTATTAGCCTCCAGTATTCCAGAGAACATTCTCTGGTTGTATCAGCCTCCAGTATTCCAGAGAACATAATACTCTGATTATATTGTAGTTGTATCAGCCTCCAGTATTCCAGAGAACATTTAGCCTCCAGTATTCCAGAGAACATAATACTCTGATTATATTGTTTGTATTAGCCTCCAGTATTCCAGAGAACATTTGTAGCCTCTTCCAGAGGCTAATACTCTGATTATATTGTAGTTGTATTAGCCTCAGTATTCCAGAAACATAATACTCTGATTATATTGTAGTTGTATCAGCCTCCAGTATTCCAGAGAACATTTAGCCTCCAGTATTTCAGAGAACATAATACTCTGATTATATTGTAGTTGTATCAGCCTCCAGTATTCCGGAGAACATTCTCTGGTTGTATTAGCCTCCAGTATTCCAGAGAACATTCTCTGGTTCTATTAGCCTCCAGTATTCCAGAGAACATAATACTCTGATTATATTGTAGTTGTATCAGCCTCCAGTATTCCAGAGAACATTTTAGCCTCCAGTATTCCAGAGAACATAATACTCTGATTATATTGTAGTTGTATTAGCCTCCAGTATTCCAGAGAACATTCTCTGGTTGTATTAGCCTCAGTATTCCAGAGAACATTCTCTGGTTGTATTAGCCTCAGTATTCCAGAGAACATTACTCTGATTATATTGTAGTTGTATCAGCCTCCAGTATTCCAGAGACATAATACTCTGATTATATTGTAGTTGTATTAGCCTCAGTATTCCAGAGAACATTCTCTGGTTGTATTAGCCTCAGTATTCCAGAGAACATTCTCTGGTTGTATTAGCCTCCAGTATTCCAGAACACATTTAGCCCTCCAGTATTCCAGAGAACATTTAGCCTCCAGTATTCCAGAGAACATAATACTCTGATTATATTGTAGTTGTATTAGCCTCCAGTATTCCAGAGAACATTTAGCCTCCAGTATTCCAGAGAAACATAATATCTGATTATATTGTAGTTATTTAGCCTCCAGTATTCCAGAGAACATTCTGTTATTTAGTCTGTGCATTCCAGAACATTCTGGTTGCATTAGCCTCCAGTATTCCAGAGAAATATTTAGCTTCCAGTATTCCAGAGAACATTTAGCCTCTGTGTATTCAGAGAACATAATACTCTTACTATATTGTAGCTATGTTAGCCTCCAGTGGTCCAGAGAATACTAGCCCAGTATTCCAGAGAACATAATACTCTGATTATATTGTAGTTGTATCAGCCTCCAGTATTCCAGAGAACATTCTCTGGTTGTATTAGCCTCCAGTATTCCAGAGAACATTCTCTGGTTGTATTAGCCTCCAGTATTCCAGAGAACATAATACTCTGATTATATTGTAGTTGTATCAGCCTCCAGTATTCCAGAGAACATAATACTCTGATTATATTGTAGTTGTATCAGCCTCCAGTATTCCAGAGAACATAATACTCTGATTATATTGTAGTTGTATTAGCCTCCAGTATTCCAGAGAACATTCTCTGGTTGTATTAGCCTCCAGTATTCCAGAGAACATTCTCTGGTTGTATTAGCCTCCAGTATTCCAGAGAACATTTAGCCTCCAGTATTCCAGAGAACATTTAGCCTCCAGTATTCCAGAGAACATAATACTCTGATTATATTGTAGTTGTATTAGCCTCCAGTATTCCAGAGAACATTTAGCCTCCAGTATTCCAGAGAACATAATACTCTGATTATATTGTAGTTGTATCAGCCTCCAGTATTCCAGAGAACATAATACTCTGATTATATTGTAGTTGTATTAGCCTCCAGTATTCCAGAGAACATAATACTCTGATTATATTGTAGTTGTATTAGCCTCCAGTATTCCAGAGAACATTCTCTGGTTGTATCAGCCTCCAGTATTCCAGAGAACATAATACTCTGATTATATTGTAGTTGTATCAGCCTCCAGTATTCCAGAGAACATTCTCTGGTTGTATCAGCCTCCAGTATTCCAGAGAACATAATACTCTGATTATATTGTAGTTGTATCAGCCTCCAGTATTCCAGAGAACATTTAGCCTCCAGTATTCCAGAGAACATAATACTCTGATTATATTGTAGTTGTATTAGCCTCCAGTATTCCAGAGAACATTCTCTGGTTGTATTAGCCTCCAGTATTCCAGAGAACATTCTCTGGTTGTATCAGCCTCCAGTATTCCAGAGAACATAATACTCTGATTATATTGTAGTTGTATCAGCCTCCAGTATTCCAGAGAACATTTAG
>NW_027033173.1:0-5824 GCF_034236695.1 Oncorhynchus nerka | reverse complement strand
GTGTACTTCCGTTCAGTTACGTATTGCTATGTAACTCCGTGTCGTTGTATGTGTCGAACTGCTTTGCTTTATCTTGGCCAGGTCGCAATTGTAAATGAGAACTTGTTCTCAACTTGCTTACCTGGTTAAATAAAGGTGAAATAAATAAATAAAATAAATGGTTTGATAAAAACTCCTAACAACCCCACCACTAGGAGGTCTCCACATGGTCTGATAAACACTCCTAACAACCCCACCACTAGGAGGTGTCCACATGGTCTGATAAACATTCCTAACAACCAGACCACTAGGAGGTCTCCACATGGTCTGATAAACACTCCTAACAACCCCACCACTAGGAGGTGTCCACATGGTCTGATAAACACTCCTAACAACCCCACCACTAGGAGGTGTCCACATGGTCTGATAAACACTCCTAACAACCAGACCACTATGTGTCCATGGTCTGATAAACATTCCAACAACCAGACCACTAGGAGGTCTCCACATGGTCTGATAAACACTCCTAACAACCCCACCACTAGGAGGTCTCCACATGGTCTGATAAACACTCCTAACAACCCCACCACTAGGAGGTCTCCACATGGTCTGATTAACACTCCTAACAACCCCACCACTAGGAGGTGTCCACATGGTCTGATAAACACTCCTAACAACCCCACCACTAGGAGGTCTCCACATGGTCTGATAAACACTCCTAACAACCAGACCACTAGGAGGTGTCCACATGGTCTGAGCAAACACCCTAACAACCCCACCACTAGAGGTGTCCACATGGTCTGGATAAACACTCCTAACAAATCCAGACCACTAGGAGGTGTCCACACATTCTTTAAACACTCCTAACAACCCCACCACTAGGAGGTGTCCACATGGTCTGGGATAAACACTCCTAACAACCAGACCACTAGAGTGTCCACATGGTCTGATAAACACTCCTAACAACCCCACCACTAGAGTGTCCACATGGTCTGATTAACACTCCTAACAACCCCCACCACTAGGAGGTGTCCAGTTGGTCTGATAAACACTCCTAACAACCCCACCACTAGGAGGTAACCATGGTCTGATAAACACTCCTAACAACCAGACCACTAGGAGGTCTCCACATGGTCTGATAAACACTCCTAACAACCCCACCACTAGGAGGTGTCCACATGGTCTGATAAACACTCCTAACAACCAGACCACTAGGAGGTGTCCACATGGTCTGATAAACACTCCTAACAACCCCACCACTAGGAGGTCTCCACATGGTCTGATAAACACTCCTAACAACCCCACCACTAGGAGGTCTCCACATGGTCTGATAAACACTCCTAACAACCCCACCACTAGGAGGTGTCCACATGGTCTGATTAACACTCCTAACAACCCCACCACTAGCAGGTGTCCACATGGTCTGATTAACACTCCTAACAACCCCACCACTAGCAGGTGTCCACATGGTCTGATTAACACTCCTAACAACCCCACCACTAGGAGGTGTCCACATGGTCTGATAAACACTCCTAACAACCCCACCACTAGCAGGTGTCCAGGTGTTAACCTCCTAACAACCCCACCACTGCAGGTGTCCACATGGTCTGATTAAAACTCCTAACAACCCCACCACTAGCAGGTGTCCACATGGTCTGATTAACACTCCTAACAACTCCCACCACTCAGGGAGGTGTCCACATGGTCTGATTAACACTCCTAACAACCCCACCACTAGGAGGTGTCCACATGGTCTGATAAACACTCCTAACAACCCCACCACTAGGAGGTGTCCACATGGTCTGATAAACACTCCTAACAACCCCACCACTAGGAGGTGTCCACATGGTCTGATAAACACTCCTAACAACCCCAACACTAGGAGATGTCCACATGGTCTGATAAACACTCCTAACAACCAGACCACTAGGAGGTGTCCACATGGTCTGATAAACACTCCTAATGACCAGACCACTAGGAGGTGTCCACATGGTCTGATAAACACTCCTAACAACCAGACCACTAGGAGGTGTCCACATGGTCTGATAAACACTCCTAACAACCCCACCACTAGGAGGTGTCCACATGGTCTGATAAACACTCCTAACAACCCCACCACTAGGAGGTTTACACATGGTCTGATAAACACTCCTAACAACCCCACAACTAGGAGGTGTACACATGGTCTGATAAACACTCCTAACAACCAGACCACTAGGTGTCCACATGGTCTGATAAACACTCCTAACAACCCTACCACTAGGAGGTGTTCACATGGTCTGATAAAAACTCCTAACAACCCCACCACTAAGAGGTGTCCACATGGTCTGATAAACACTGCTAACAACCAGACCACTAGGAGGTGTCCACATGGTCTGATAAACACTCCTAACAACCCCACCACTAGGAGGTCTCCACATGGTCTGATAAACACTCCTAACAACCCCACCACTAGGAGGTGTCCACATGGTCTGATAAACACCCCTAACAACCCCACCACTAGGAGGTGTCCACATGGTCTGATTAACACTCCTAACAACCCCACCACTAGGAGGTCTCCACATGGTCTGATAAACACTCCTAACAACAAGACCACTAGGAGGTGTACACATGGTCTGATAAACACTCCTAACAACCCCAACACTAGGAGGTGTCCACATGGTCTGATAAACACCCCTAACAACCCCACCACTAGCAGGTGTCCACATGGTCTGATTAACACTCCTAACAACCCCACCACTAGGAGGTGTCCACATGGTCTGATAAACACTCCTAACAACCCCACCACTAGGAGGTGTCCACATGGTCTGATAAACATCCCTAACAACCCCACCACTAGGAGGTGTCCACATGGTCTGATAAACACTACTAACAACCCCACCACTAGGTGTCCACATGGTCTGATAAACACTCCTAACAACCCCACCACTAGGAGGTGTCCACATGGTCTGATAAACACTCCTAACAACCCCACCACTAGGAGGTGTCCACATGGTCTGATAAACACTCCTAACAACCCCACCACAAGGAGGTGTCCACATGGTCTGATAAACACTCCTAACAACCCCACCACTAGGAGGTGTCCACATGGTCTGATAAACACTCCTAACAACCACACCACTAGGAGATGTCCACATGGTCTGATAAACACTCCTAACAACCAGACCACTAGGAGGTGTCCACATGGTCTGATAAACACTCCTAACGACCAGACCACTAGGAGGTGTCCACATGGTCTGATTAACACTCCTAACAACCCCACCACTAGGAGGTGTACACATGGTCTGATAAACACCCCTAACAACCCACCACTAGGAGGTGTCACATGGTCTGATAAACACTCCTAACAACCCCACCACTAGGAGGTGTCACATGGTCTGATAAACACCCTAACAACCCCACCACTGGGAGGTGTATGCATGGTCAGTGATAAACACTCCCTAGACAGACTAGTGTTTTGAGTGTTGGGTCAATAACTCAGAAGGTATGGTCAGATAGACTAGTGGTTAGAGTGTTAGGTCAGTAACTGGTATGGTCAGGTAGACTGGTGGTTAGAGTGGACCACTAGGGTCAGTAACTGGTATGATCAGATAGACTAGTGGTTAGAGTGGTGGGTCAGTAACTAGGAGGTATGGTCAGATAGACTAGTGGTTAGACTGGTGGGTATACAGTAACTGGTATGGTCAGATAGACTAGTGGTTACAGTGGTGAGTCAGTAACTGGTATAGTATATATACTACTATGACTGACCCTGTAAAACAACACCTATCATACTACTATGACTGACCCTGGTTGAACAACACCTATCATACTACTATGATGACCCTGTAAAACAACACCTATCATTACTAGTGGTGGGTCAATAAAACAACACCTATCATACTACTATGACTGACCCTGGTGGAGTCAACACCTATCATACTACTATGACTGACCCTGAAAACAACCCTATCATACTACTATACTACTATGACCCTGTAAAACAACACCTATCATACTACTATTACCCTGTAAAACAACACCTATCATACTACTATGACTGACCCTGTAAAACAACACCTATCATACTACTATTACCCTGTAAAACAACACCTATCATACTACTATGACTGACCCTGTAAAACAACACCTATCATACTACTATGACCCTGTAAAACAACACCTATCATACTACTATGACCCTGTAAAACAACACCTATCATACTACTATGACTGACCCTGTAAAACAACAGCTTTCATACTACTATGACTGACCCTGTACAACAACACCTATCATACTACTATGACTGACCCTGTAAAACAACACATTTCACTGAACCAATCTGATGTCTGTGACAATCAAACACTTTAAAAGCGAACCAACATAAAGAAAATGACAGCATTGATGTGTTTTTATTACAACAGTTAATTTAACAATGCTGTTTATAAATCTAGTTGACATTCATCCCAGGACACCTTGACTTGCATTACACTCTCACTGCAGAACAACATCCTCATGAAATCACATGACTGGTTAGAAAGAGGATTCCTGTTAGCTACGGCCTGCTACAAGCAGGAAACTAGTTATGGACCAACCAGAAATGTGACATGTCTGGTTGACAGTTACCCTGAACGATGCATGTGTGAACTATCTTGTCATCTCTTTGGCTAACCACATTGGAACATTCTAGTCTTGAAGGACATGAACTGGCAGAACAGGTTTCAGCAAAGAATGGAGTCATTGTTTTCAGGAAGGTGTAACCATGCCGATGGGAGCAGGAGGCAGACTAAGTGCAAGGGCAGCCACCTGAACTACTGTCCTACAAAGACAAACAGCCACCTGAACTACTGTCCTACAAAGACAAACAGCATCTACACAAACAGCCATCTGAACTGCTGTCCTACAAATACCAACAGCCACCTGAACTACTGTCCTACAGAGACAAACAGCATCTGCAAACAGCCACCTGAACTACTGTCCTACGAATACAAACAGCATCTACACAAAAAACAGCCACCTGAACTACTGTCCTACAAAGACAAACAGCATCTACACAAACAGCCACCTGAACTACTGTCCTACAAAGACAAAACAGGCACCTGAACTACTGTCCTACAGAGACAAACAGCCACATGAACTACTGTCCTGCAAATACAAACAGCATCTACACAAACAGCCACCTGAACTGCTGTCCTGCAAAGACAAAGCCACCTGAACTACTGTCCTACAAAGACAAGGCAGCCACCTGAACTACTGTCCTACAAAGACAAACAGCATCTACACAAACAGCCATCTGAACTACTGTCCTACAAATACCAACAGCCACCTGAACTACTGTCCTACAGAGACAAACAGCATCTACAAACAGCCACCTGAACTACTGTCCTACAAATACAAACAACATCTGCACAAACAGCCACCTGAACTACTGTCCTACAAAGACAAACAACATCTACACAAACAGCCACCCTGAACTACTGTCCCTACAAAAGACAAAACAGGCACCTGAACTACTGTCCTACAGAGACAAACAGCCACTGAACTACTGTCCTGCAAATACAAACAGCATCTACACAAACAGCCACCTGAACTACTGTCCTACAAAGACAAACAGCCACCTGAACTACTGTCCTCACAAGAGACAAGCAATACCTGAACAACTGTCTGAGGACAAACAGCCACATGAACTACTGTCCTACAAAGACAAAAAGGCCACCTGAACTACTGTGGTACAGAGACAAACAGCATCTACACAATCAGCCACCTGAACTACTGTCCTACAAAGACAGCCACCTGAACCTACTGTCCTACAAAGACAAACAGCCACCTGAACTACTGTCCTACAAAGACAAACAGCCACCTGAA
>NW_027033172.1:0-5822 GCF_034236695.1 Oncorhynchus nerka | reverse complement strand
CCATAGGGTTAATAAAGTGATTGTGACTCCATAGGGTTAATAAAGTGATTGTGACCCAATAGGGTTAATAAAGTGATTGTGACCCAATAGGCTTAATAAAGTGATTGTGACCCAATAGGTTTAATAAAGTGATTGTGACCCCATAGGTTTAATAAAGTGATTGTGACCCCATAGGGTTAATAAAGTGATTGTGACCCCATAGGGTTAATAGAGTGATTGTGACCCAATAGGGTTAATAAAGTGATTGTGACCCCATAGGTTTAATAAAGTGATTGTGACCCAATAGGGTTAATGAAGTGATTGTGACTCCATAGGGTTAATAAAGTGATTGTGACCCCATAGGTTTAATAAAGTTATTGTGACCCCATAGGGTTAATAAAGCTTTTGTGACCCAATAGGGTTAATAAAGCGATCGTGACCCCATAGGTTTAATAAAGTTATTGTGACCCAATAGGGTTAATAAAGTGATTGTGACCCCATAGGGTTAATAAAGTGATTGTGACCCCATAGGGTTAATAAAGTGATTGTGACCCCATAGGTTTAATAAAGCGATTGTGACCCCATAGGTTTAATAAAGTTATTGTAACCCAATAGGTTTAATAAAGTGATTGTGACCCAATAGGGTTAATACAGTTTTTGTGACCCAATAGGGTTAATAAAGCGATTGTGACTCCATAGGGTTAATAAAGTGATTGTGATCCAATAGGGTTAATACAGGGATTGTGACTCCATAGGGTTAATAAAGTGATTGTGACTCCATAGGGTTAATAAAGTGATTGTGACCCAATAGGGTTAATAAAGTGATTGTGACCCAATAGGGTTTAATAAAGTGATTGTGACCCAATAGGTTTAATAAAGTGATTGTGACCCAATAGGTTTAATAAAGTTATTGTGACCCAATAGGGTTAATAAAGTGATTGTGACCCCATAGGGTTAATAAAGTGATTGTGACCCAATAGGGTTAATAAAGTGATTGTGACCCAATAGGTTTAATAAAGTGATTGTGACCCAATAGGGTTAATAAAGCGATTGTGACTCCATAGGGTTAATAAAGTGATTGTGATCCAATAGGGTTAATAAAGGGATTGTGACTCCATAGGGTTAATAAAGTGATTGTGACTCCATAGGGTTAATAAAGTGATTGTGACCCAATAGGGTTAATAAAGTGATTGTGACCCAATAGGCTTAATAAAGTGATTGTGACCCAATAGGCTTAATAAAGTGATTGTGACTCCATAGGGTTAATAGAGTGATTGTGACCCAATAGGCTTAATAAAGTGATTGTGACCCAATAGGCTTAATAAAGTGATTGTGACTCCATAGGGTTAATAAAGTGATTGTGACCCCATAGGTTTAATAAAGTGATTGTGACCCCGTAGGGTTAATAAAGCGATTGTGACCCAATAGGGTTAATAAAGTGATTGTGACCCCGTAGGGTTAATAAAGCGATTGTGACCCAATAGGGTTAATAAAGCGATTGTGACTCCATATGTTTAATAAAGTTATTGGGACCCAATAGGGTTAATAAAGTGATTGTGACCCCATAGGTTTAATAAAGTTATTGTGACCCAATGGGGTTAATAAAGTGATTGTGACTCCATAGGTTTAATAAAGTTATTGGGACCCAATAGGTTTAATAAAGTGATTGTGACCCCATAGGCTTAATAAAGTTATTGTGACCCAATAGGGTTAATAAAGTGATTGTGACCCAATAGGATTAATAAAGTGATTGTGACCGAATAGGTTTAATAAAGTGATTGTGACCCCATAGGTTTAATAAAGTGATTGTGACCCAATAGGTTTAATAAAGTTATTGTGACCCCATAGGGTTAATAAAGTGATTGTGACCCCGTAGGGTTAATAAAGCGATTGTGACCCAATAGGGTTAATAAAGTGATTGTGACCCCGTAGGGTTAATAAAGCGATTGTGACCCAATAGGGTTAATAAAGCGATTGTGACTCCATAGGGTTAATAAAGTGATTGTGATCCAATAGGGTTAATAAAGGGATTGTGACTCCATAGGGTTAATAAAGTGATTGTGACTCCATAGGGTTAATAAAGTGATTGTGACCCAATAGGGTTAATAAAGTGATTGTGACCCAATAGGCTTAATAAAGTGATTGTGACCCAATAGGCTTAATAAAGTGATTGTGACTCCATAGGGTTAATAGAGTGATTGTGACCCCATAGGTTTAATAAAGTGATTGTGACCCCATAGGGTTAATAAAGTTATTGTGACCCCATAGGGTTAATAAAGTGATTGTGACTCCATAGGGTTAATAGAGTGATTGTGACCCAATAGGTTTAATAAAGTGATTGTGACCCCATAGGGTTAATGAAGTGATTGTGACTCCATAGGGTTAATAAAGTGATTGTGACCCCATAGGTTTAATAAAGTTATTGTGACCCCATAGGGTTAATAAAGCTTTTGTGACCCAATAGGGTTAATAAAGCGATCGTGACCCCATAGGTTTAATAAAGTTATTGTGACCCAATAGGGTTAATAAAGTGATTGTGACCCCATAGGGTTAATAAAGTGATTGTGACCCCATAGGGTTAATAAAGTGATTGTGACCCCATAGGTTTAATAAAGCGATTGTGACCCCATAGGTTTAATAAAGTTATTGTAACCCAATAGGTTTAATAAAGTGATTGTGACCCAATAGGGTTAATACAGTTTTTGTGACCCAATAGGGTTAATAAAGCGATTGTGACTCCATAGGGTTAATAAAGTGATTGTGATCCAATAGGGTTAATACAGGGATTGTGACTCCATAGGGTTAATAAAGTGATTGTGACTCCATAGGGTTAATAAAGTGATTGTGACCCAATAGGGTTAATAAAGTGATTGTGACCCAATAGGGTTAATAAAGTGATTGTGACCCAATAGGTTTAATAAAGTGATTGTGACCCAATAGGGTTAATGAAGTGATTGTGACCCAATATGTTTAATAAAGTGATTGTGACCCCATAGGTTTAATAAAGTGATTGTGACCCAATAGGTTTAATAAAGTTATTGGGACCCAATAGGGTTAATAAAGTGATTGTGACCCAATAGGTTTAATAAAGTGATTGTGACCCCATAGGTATAATAAAGTGATTGTGACCCCATAGGGTTAATAAAGTGATTGTGACCCCGTAGGGTTAATAAAGCGATTGTGACCCAATAGGGTTAATAAAGCGATTGTGACTCCATATGTTTAATAAAGTTATTGGGACCCAATAGGGTTAATAAAGTGATTGTGACCCCATAGGTTTAATAAAGTTATTGTGACCCAATGGGGTTAATAAAGTGATTGTGACTCCATAGGTTTAATAAAGTTATTGGGACCCAATAGGTTTAATAAAGTGATTGTGACCCCATAGGCTTAATAAAGTTATTGTGACCCAATAGGGTTAATAAAGTGATTGTGACCCAATAGGATTAATAAAGTGATTGTGACCGAATAGGTTTAATAAAGTGATTGTGACCCCATAGGTTTAATAAAGTGATTGTGACCCAATAGGTTTAATAAAGTTATTGTGACCCCATAGGGTTAATAAAGTGATTGTGACCCCGTAGGGTTAATAAAGCGATTGTGACCCAATAGGGTTAATAAAGTGATTGTGACCCCGTAGGGTTAATAAAGCGATTGTGACCCAATAGGGTTAATAAAGCGATTGTGACTCCATAGGGTTAATAAAGTGATTGTGATCCAATAGGGTTAATAAAGGGATTGTGACTCCATAGGGTTAATAAAGTGATTGTGACTCCATAGGGTTAATAAAGTGATTGTGACCCAATAGGGTTAATAAAGTGATTGTGACCCAATAGGCTTAATAAAGTGATTGTGACCCAATAGGCTTAATAAAGTGATTGTGACTCCATAGGGTTAATAAAGTTATTGTGACCCCATAGGGTTAATAAAGTGATTGTGACTCCATAGGGTTAATAGAGTGATTGTGACCCAATAGGTTTAATAAAGTGATTGTGACCCCATAGGTTTAATAAAGTTATTGTGACCCCATAGGGTTAATGAAGTGATTGTGACTCCATAGGGTTAATAAAGTGATTGTGACCCCATAGGTTTAATAAAGTTATTGTGACCCCATAGGGTTAATAAAGCTTTTGTGACCCAATAGGGTTAATAAAGCGATCGTGACCCCATAGGTTTAATAAAGTTATTGTGACCCAATAGGGTTAATAAAGTGATTGTGACCCCATAGGGTTAATAAAGTGATTGTGACCCCATAGGGTTAATAAAGTGATTGTGACCCCATAGGTTTAATAAAGCGATTGTGACCCCATAGGTTTAATAAAGTTATTGTAACCCAATAGGTTTAATAAAGTGATTGTGACCCAATAGGGTTAATACAGTTTTGTGACCCAATAGGGTTAATAAAGCGATTGTGACTCCATAGGGTTAATAAAGTGATTGTGATCCAATAGGGTTAATACAGGGATTGTGACTCCATAGGGTTAATAAAGTGATTGTGACTCCATAGGGTTAATAAAGTGATTGTGACCCAATAGGGTTAATAAAGTGATTGTGACCCAATAGGGTTAATAAAGTGATTGTGACCCAATAGGTTTAATAAAGTGATTGTGACCCAATAGGTTTAATAAAGTGATTGTGACCCAATAGGGTTAATGAAGTGATTGTGACCCAATATGTTTAATAAAGTGATTGTGACCCCATAGGTTTAATAAAGTGATTGTGACCCAATAGGTTTAATAAAGTTATTGGGACCCAATAGGGTTAATAAAGTGATTGTGACCCAATAGGTTTAATAAAGTGATTGTGACCCCATAGGTATAATAAAGTGATTGTGACCCCATAGGGTTAATAAAGTGATTGTGACCCCGTAGGGTTAATAAAGCGATTGTGACCCAATAGGGTTAATAAAGCGATTGTGACTCCATATGTTTAATAAAGTTATTGGGACCCAATAGGGTTAATAAAGTGATTGTGACCCCATAGGTTTAATAAAGTTATTGTGACCCAATGGGGTTAATAAAGTGATTGTGACTCCATAGGTTTAATAAAGTTATTGGGACCCAATAGGTTTAATAAAGTGATTGAGACCCCATAGGCTTAATAAAGTTATTGTGACCCAATAGGGTTAATAAAGTGATTGTGACCCAATAGGGTTAATAAAGTGATTGTGACCGAATAGGTTTAATAAAGTGATTGTGACCCCATAGGTTTAATAAAGTGATTGTGACCCCATAGGGTTAATAAAGTGATTGTGACCCCGTAGGGTTAATAAAGCGATTGTGACCCAATAGGGTTAATAAAGCGATTGTGACTCCATATGTTTAATAAAGTTATTGGGACCCAATAGGGTTAATAAAGTGATTGTGACCCCATAGGTTTAATAAAGTTATTGTGACCCAATGGGGTTAATAAAGTGATTGTGACTCCATAGGTTTAATAAAGTTATTGGGACCCAATAGGTTTAATAAAGTGATTGTGACCCCATAGGCTTAATAAAGTTATTGTGACCCAATAGGGTTAATAAAGTGATTGTGACCCAATAGGATTAATAAAGTGATTGTGACCGAATAGGTTTAATAAAGTGATTGTGACCCCATAGGTTTAATAAAGTGATTGTGACCCAATAGGTTTAATAAAGTTATTGTGACCCCATAGGGTTAATAAAGTGATTGTGACCCCGTAGGGTTAATAAAGCGATTGTGACCCAATAGGGTTAATAAAGTGATTGTGACCCCGTAGGGTTAATAAAGCGATTGTGACCCAATAGGGTTAATAAAGCGATTGTGACTCCATAGGGTTAATAAAGTGATTGTGATCCAATAGGGTTAATAAAGGGATTGTGA
>NW_027033171.1:0-5820 GCF_034236695.1 Oncorhynchus nerka | reverse complement strand
TCTCTCATTATCTCTGTTTCTCTGTATCTCTGCTCTCTCTGTCTCTGTCTCTCTGCATTATCTCTCTCTCTGTTTCTCTGTATCTCTCTCTCTCTCTCTGTTTCTCTGTATCTCTCTCTCTCTCTCTGTTTCTCTGTATCTCTGTCTCTCTGTCTCTCTCTCTCTTTCTCATTATCTCTATCTGTATCTCTGTCTCTCTGTCTCTGTCTCTCTCATTATCTCTCTCTCTGTTTCTCTGTATCTCTCTCTCTCTCTCTGTTTCTCTGTCTCTCTCTGTCTCTCTGTGTCTCTGTTCTCTCTCTCTCTCATCTATCTCTCTCTGTCTCTCTCTGTCTCTCTCTCTCTCTCTGTATCTCTCTCTCTCTCTCTGTCTCTCTGTCTCTCTCTCTCTCTCTCTCTGTTTCTCTGTATCTCTCTCTCTCTGTCTCTCTCTCTCTCTCTCTCTGTTTCTCTGTATCTCTCTCTGCTCTCTGTTTCTCTGTATCTCTCTCTCCTCTGTTTCTCTGTCTCTCTCTCTCTCTCTCTGCTCTGTCTCTCTCTCTATCTCTCTGTTTCTCTGCTCTCTCTCTCTCTCTGTTTCTCTGTATCTCTCTCTCTCTCTGTCTCTCTGTCTCTCTCTCTCTGTCTCTCTGTCTCTCTCTCTCTCTCTCTGTTTCTCTGTATCTCTCTCTCTCTCTCTGTGTGTCTCTGTATCTCTCTCTCTCTCTGTGTCTCTGTCTCTCTCTCTCTCTGTGTCTCTGTCTCTCTCTCTCTCTCTCTGTTTCTCTGTCTCTCTCTCTCTCTCTCTGTTTCTCTGTATCTCTCTCTCTCTCTCTGTTTCTCTGTATCTCTCTCTCTCTCTCTGTTTCTCTGTATCTCTCTCTCTCTCTCTGTTTCTCTGTATCTCTCTCTCTCTCTGTTTCTCTGTATATCTCTCTCTCTCTCTGTTTCTCTGTATCTCTGTCTCTCTGTCTCTCTCTCTCTTTCTCTTATCTCTCTCTCTATCTCTGTCTCTCTGTCTCGTCTCTCTCTCTCTCTCTCTGTCTCTCTGTCTCTCTCTCTCTCTGGTTCTCTGTCTCTCTCTCTCTCTCTGGTTCTCTGTCTCTCTCTCTCTCTCTGGTTCTCTGTCTCTCTCTCTCTCTCTCTCTGTTCTCTCTGTCTCTCTGTCTCTCTCTCTCTCTCTCTGTTTCTCTGTCTCTCTCTCTCTCTGTTTCTCTGTCTCTCTCTCTCTCCTGTTTCTCTGTATCTCTCTCTCTCTCTGTTCTCTGTATCTCTCTCTCTCTGTATCTCTCTCTCTCTCTCTCTGTTTCTGTCTCTCTCTCTCTCTCTGTATCTCTGTACTCTCTCTCTCTCTGTTTCTCTGTATCTCTCTCTCTGGTTCTCGATCTCTCTCTCTCTCTCTGTGTGTCTCTGTATCTCTCTCTCTCTCTCTGTGTCTCTGTATCTCTCTCTCTCTCTCTGTGTGTCTCTGTATCTCTCTCTCTCTCTGTGTGTCTCTGTATCTCTCTCTCTCTCTGTTTCTCTGTATCTCTCTCTCTCTCTCTCTCTGTTTCTCTGTATCTCTCTCTCTCTCTGTTTGTTTTGTTTTTGTTTGTTTTCTTTCTCTCTCTCTCTGTCTCTCTCTCTCTTTCTCATTATCTCTATCTGTATCTCTGTCTCTCTGTCTCTGTCTCTCTCATTATCTCTCTCTCTGTTTCTCTGTATCTCTCTCTTCTCCTTCTCTCTCTCTCTCAATTCAATTCAAGGGCTTTATTGGCATGGGAAACATGTGTTAACATTGCCAATAGCAAGTGAGGTAGACAACATACAAAGTGAATATATAAAGTGAAAAACAACAAAAATTAACAGTAAACATTACACATACAAAAGTTTCAAAACAGTAAAGACATTACAAATGTCATATTATATATATATACAGTGTTTTAACAATGTACAAATGGTTAAAGGACACAAGATAAAATAAATAAGCATAAATATGGGTTGTATTTACAATGGTGTTTGTTCTTCACTGGTTGCCCTTTTCTCGTGGCAACAGGTCACAAATCTTGCTGCTGTGATGGCACACTGTGGAATTTGTTTTCGAATTCTTTGTGGATCTGTGTAATCTGAGGGAAATATGTCTCTCTAATATGGTCATACATTGGGCAGGAGGTTAGGAAGTGCAGCTCAGTTTCTCTCTGTCTCTCTGTCTCTCTCTGTCTCCGTCTCTCTGTCTCTCTCTCTCTGTTTCTCTGTATCTCTGTATCTCTCTCTCTCTCTCTCTCTCTCTCTCTCTCTCTCTCTCTCTCTCTCTCTGTCTCTGTCTCTCTCTCTCTGGTGCAGTCAGGGAGTCAGCTACCTAACACTCCTCAGCTCATTAAACCAAATCCCAGAGACTGGCCAGAAGAATTTAAATCAGAGCCTCTTCTTTGAAGTTTGGTCAAACCCCTTTTAACCCTTATACCCGTACCCACCCACCCCTCCCCAATACCTTATACCCCACCCCAGCACCCCTCTCCTCTGGTGCTGCTGCATGGGCCGTGTCGCAGGGTGGGGGGCACACATGGGTTGGGTAAGGTACTACTGATGGCTAGGTTCTCACGACACCAACACACACACACACACATACCGCGCTAATGGGCCGTGTCGCAGGGTGGGGGGCACACATGGGTTGGGTAAGGTACTACTGATGGCTAGGTTCTCACGACACCAACACACACACACACACACATACCGCGCTAATGCAGTGACCTTGGGGAAGAATTTAGGATGAAATGTTGTATAAATCTGAGGGAGAGAGAGTGGAGAGAGAGAGAGGAGAGAGAGGTGAGGGGGTAGAGAGAGGAGAAGAGAGAGAGACAGAGAGAGAGACAGAGAGAGAGAGATGAGGGGGTAGAGAGGGAGGAGACAGATTAAGAGAGCGAGAGATAGAGAGAGGTGAGGGGGTAGAGAGAGAGGAGACAGAGAAAGAGAGAGAGACAGAGAGATAGAGAGAGGTGAGGGGGTAGAGAGAGAGGAGACAGATTAAGAGAGAGAGACAGAGAGATAGAGAGAGGTGAGGGGGTAGAGAGAGAGGAGACAGATTAAGAGAGAGAGACAGAGAGATAGAGAGAGTGAGGGAGTAGAGAGAGAGAGGAGACAGAGAGAGAGAGAGGTGAGGGTAGAGAGAGAGGAGACAGATTAAGAGAGAGAGACAGAGACAGAGAGAGAGGTGAGGGGTAGAGAGAGGAGACAGAGAAAGAGAGAGACAGAGAGATAGAGAGAGGTGAGGGGTAGAGAGAGAGAGACAGAGAGAGAGAGGGAGTGAGAGAGAGGAGACAGATTAAGAGAGAGAGACAGAGACAGAGAGAGAGGTGAGGGGGTAGAGAGAGGAGACAGAGAAAGAGAGAGACAGAGAGATAGAGAGAGGTGAGGGGAGAGAGAGAGGAGACAGAGAGAGAGAGGTGAGGGTAGAGAGAGAGGAGACAGATTAAGGAGACAGAGATAGAGAGAGGTGAGGGGTAGAGAGAGAGGAGACAGAGATAGAGAGAGGTGAGGGGTAGAGAGAGAGGAGACAGATTAAGAGAGAGAGACAGAGAGATAGAGAGAGGTGAGGGGTAGAGAGAGAGAGAGACAGAGAGATAGAGAGAGGTGAGGGGGAAGAGAGAGAGGAGACAGAGATAGAGAGAGAGACAGAGAGATAGAGAGAGGTGAGGGGTAGAGAGAGAGGAGACAGATTAAGAGAGAGAGACAGAGAGATAGAGAGAGGTGAGAGGGTAGAGAGAGAGGAGACAGAGAGAGAGAGGTGAGGGGTAGAGAGAGAGAGACAGATTAAGAGAGAGACAGAGACAGAGAGAGAGGAGGGGGTAGAGAGAGGAGACAGAGAAAGAGAGAGACAGAGAGATAGAGAGAGGTGAGGGGTAGAGAGAGAGACAGAGAGAGAGAGGTGAGGGTAGAGAGAGAGGAGACAGATTAAGAGAGAGACAGAGACAGAGAGAGGTGAGGGGGTAGAGAGAGGAGACAGAGAAAGAGAGAGACAGAGAGATAGAGAGAGGTGAGGGGGTAGAGAGAGAGGAGACAGAGAGAGAGAGCGAGGGCAGAGAGAGAGGAGACAGATTAAGAGAGAGAGCAGAGAGATAGAGAGAGAGAGGGGGTAGAGAGAGGAGACAGAGAGAGAGAGAGGTGAGGGGGCAGAGAGAGAGGAGACAGATTAAGAGAGAGAGACAGAGAGATAGAGAGAGGTGAGGGGTAGAGAGAGAGAGACAGAGAGATAGAGAGAGGTGAGGGGTAGAGAGAGAGGAGACAGAGATAGAGAGAGAGACGAGAGATAGAGAGAGGTGAGGGGGTAGAGAGAGGAGACAGAGTAAGAGAGAGAGACAGAGAGATAGAGAGAGTGAGGGGGTAGAGAGAGAGGAGACAGAGAGAGGTGAGGGGGTAGAGAGAGGAGACAGATTAAGAGAGACAGAGACAGAGAGAGAGAGAGGTAGAGAGAGGAGACAGAGAAAGAGAGAGACAGAGAGATAGAGAGAGGTGAGGGGGTAGAGAGAGAGGAGACAGAGAGAGAGAGGTGAGGGGTAGAGAGAGAGGAGACAGAGTAGAGAGAGAGACAGAGAGAGAGAGATGAGGGGAGAGAGAGAGAGGAGACAGAGAGTAGAGAGAGGTGGAGGGGGTAGAGAGAGAGAGACAGAGAAGAGAGAGAGACAGAGAGATAGAGAGAGGTGAGGGGTAGAGAGAGAGAGACAGAGAAAGAGAGAGAGACAGAGAGATAGAGAGAGGTGAGGGGTAGAGAGAGAGGAGACAGAGAGAGAGGGTGAGGGGGTAGAGAGAGAGAGAGACAGATTAAGAGAGAGAGACAGAGAGATAGAGAGAGAGGTAGAGAGAGAGAGACAGAGAAAGAGAGAGAGACAGAGAGATAGAGAGAGGTGAGGGGGTGAGAGAGAGGAGACAGAGAGAGAGAGGGATGAGGGGTAGAGAGAGAGAGACAGAGTAGAGAGAGAGAGACAGAGAGAGAGAGATGAGGGGGTAGAGAGAGGAGACAGATTAGAGAGAGAGCAGAGAGATAGAGAGGAGAGGGGTAGAGAGAGAGGAGACAGAGAAAGAGGAGAGACAGAGAGATAGAGAGAGGGGTGAGGGGGTGAGAGAGAGAGAGACAGAGAGAGAGAGAGGTGAGGGGGTAGAGAGAGAGAGAGACAGAGAGAGAGAGGGGTGAGGGGTAGAGAGAGAGGGAGACAGATTAAGAGAGAGACAGAGAGCAGAGAGAGGTGAGGGGGTAGAGAGAGGAGACAGAGAAAGAGAGAGAGACAGAGAGATAGAGAGAGGTGAGGGCATGAGAGAGAGGAGACAGAGAGAGAGAGGGGTGAGGGGGTAGAGAGAGAGGAGACAGATTTAGAGAGAGAGAGACAGAGAGATAGAGAGAGGTGGAGGGGGCAGAGAGAGAGACAGAGAAAGAGCAGAGAGACAGAGATAGAGAGAGGAGGGGTAGAGAGAGGAGGAGTACAGACGAAGAGAGAGAGAGCAGAGAGATAGAGATAGGTGAGGGGGTAGAGAGAGAAAGCAGACAGAGAGAGAGAGGGGTGGAGGGGGTAGAGAGAGAGGAGACAGATTAAGCGAGAGAGACAGAGAGATAGAGACAGTGAGGCAGAGAGAGAGGAGAGCAGAGAAAGAGGAGAGAGAGGTGAGAGACAGAGTAGAGGTGAAGGGGCGATAGAGAGGAGACAGAGAGATGGGAGAGGGGTGAGGGGGTAGAGAGAGAGCACAGAGAAAGAGAGAGAGAGACAGAGAGAGAGAGGCGAGGGGGTAGAGAGAGAGGAGGCAGAGAGAGAGGGTGAGAGAGAGAGAGACAGAGATAGAGAGAGAGAGACAGAGAGATAGAGACAGGTGAGG
>NW_027033170.1:0-5819 GCF_034236695.1 Oncorhynchus nerka | reverse complement strand
CCTCCCCAGTCAAACTACCACTGCCTCCCAGTCAAACTGACACTGTCTTCTCCCAGTCAAACTGACCACTGTGTCTGCCTCCCAGTCAGAGCAGACACTGCCTCCCAGTCAAACTGACACTGCCTCCCAGTCAAACTGACACTGCCTCCCAGTCAAACTGACCACTGCCTCCCAGTCAAACTGACCACTGTGCCTCCCCAGTCAAACTACCACTGCGTCTGCCTCCCAGTCAAACTACCACTGTCTGCCTCCCAGTCAAACTGCCACTGCCTCCCAGTCAAACTACCACTGCTCTCCAGTCAAACTGACCACTGCCTCCCGAGTCAAACTGCCACTGCCTCCCAGTCAACACTGATACTGCCTCCCAGTCAAACTACCACTGCCTCCCAGTCAAACTGACCACTGTGCCTGCCTCCCAGTCAAACTGACACTGCCTCCCAGTCAAACTGACACTGCCTCCCAGTCAAACTGACACTGCCTCCCAGTCAAACTAACACTGCCTCCCAGTCAAACTGACACTGCCTCCCAGTCAAACTGACACTGCCTCCCAGTCAAACTGACCACTGCCTCCCAGTCAAACTACCACTGTGTCTGCCTCCCAGTCAAAACTACCACTGTGTCTGCCTCCCAGTCAAACTACCACTGTGTCTGCCTCCCAGTCAAACTACCACTGTGTCTGCCTCCCAGTCAAGCGACCACTGTCTGCCTCCCAGTCAAACTGACCACTGCCTCCCAGTCAAACTACCACTGCTCTCCCAGTCAAAACTGACACTGCCTCCCAGTCAAACTGACACTGCCTCCCAGTCAAACTGAGACTGCCTCCCAGTCAAACTGACACTGCCTCCCAGTCAAACTGACACTGCCTCCCAGTCAAACTGACACTGCCTCCCAGTCAAACTGACCACTGCCTCCCAGTCAAACTGACCACTGCCTCCCCAGTCAAACTGCACACTGTGTCTGCTCCCAGTCAAACTGACACTGTGCCTGCCTCCCAGTCAAACTACCACTGTGCCTGCCTCCCAGTCAAACTACCACTGTGTCTGCCTCCCAGTCAAACTACCACTGCCTCCCAGTCAAACTGTGACACTGCCTCCCAGTCAAACTACCACTGCCTCCCAGTCAAACTGACCACTGCCTCCCAGTCAAACTACCACTGTCTGCCTCCCAGTCAAACTGACACTGTCTGCCTCCCAGTCAAACTGACACTGCCTCCCAGTCAAACTACCACTGTCTGCCTCCCAGTCAAACTACCACTGTGTCTGCCTCCCAGTCAAACTGACCACTGCCTCCCAGTCAAACTGACACTGCCTCCCAGTCAAACTGACACTGCCTCCCAGTCAAACTGACACTGCCTCCCAGTCAAACTGACACTGCCTCCCAGTCAAACTGACACTGCCTCCCAGTCAAACTACCACTGCCTCCCAGTCAAGCTACCACTGTCTCCTCCCAGTCAAACTACCACTGCTCCTCCCAGTCAAACTACACACTGTCTGCCTCCCAGTCAAACTGACCACTGCCTCCCAGTCAAACTACCACTGCCTCCCAGTCAAACTGCACACTGCCTCCCAGTCAAACTGACACTGCCTCCCAGTCAAACTGACCACTGTCTGCCTCCCAGTCAAACTACCACTGCTCCTCCCAGTCAAACTGACACTGCCTCCCAGTCAAACTGACACTGCCTCCCAGTCAAACTGACACTGCCTCCCAGTCAAACTGACACTGCCTCCCAGTCAAACTGACACTGCCTCCCAGTCAAACTACCACTGCTCTCCCAGTCAAACTACCACTGCCTCCCAGTCAAACTACCACTGTGTCTGCCTCCCAGTCAAACTACCACTTGCCTCCCAGTCAAACTGACACTGCCTCCCAGTCAAACTGACACTGCCTCCCAGTCAAACTGACACTGCCTCCCAGTCAAACTACCACTGTGTCTCCTCCTCCCAGTCAAACTACCACTGTGTCTGCCTCCCAGTCAAACTGACACTGCCTCCCAGTCAAACTGACCACTGCCTCCCAGTCAAACTGACACTGCCTCCCAGTCAAACTGACACTGCCTCCCAGTCAAACTGACACTGCCTCCCAGTCAAACTGACCACTGCCTCCCAGTCAAACTACCACTGCCTCCCAGTCAAACTACCACTGCCTCCCAGTCAAACTACCACTGTGTCTGCCTCCCAGTCAAACTGACCACTGCCTCTCCCAGTCAAACTACCACTGCCTCCCAGTCAAACTGACCACTGTCTGCCTCCCAGTCAAACTGCCACTGACATGCCTCCCAGTCAAACTGACACTGTCTGCCTCCCAGTCAAACTGACCACTGCCTCCCAGTCAAACTGACCACTGTCTGCCTCCCAGTCAAACTGACACTGCTCTCCCAGTCAAACTGACACTGCCTCCCAGTCAAACTGACACTGCTCTCCCAGTCAAACTACCACTGCCTCCCAGTCAAACTGACACTGCCCTCCCAGTCAAACTGACTCACTGCCTCCCAGTCAAACTACCACTGTCTCTCCCAGTCAAACTGACACTGCCTCCAGTCAAACTGACACTGCCTCCCAGTCAAACTACCACTGCCTCCCAGTCAAACTGACACTGCGCTCCCAGTCAAACTGACCACTGCCTCCCAGTCAAACTACCACTGTGTCTGCTCTCCCAGTCAAACTGACTACTGCCTCCCAGTCAAACTACACTGCCTCCCAGTCAAACTGACTACTGCCTCCCAGTCAAACTGACACTGCCTCCCAGTCAAACTGACACTGCCTCCCAGTCAAACTGACACTGCCTCCCAGTCAAACTACACTGCCTCCCAGTCAAACTGCCCTGCCTCCCAGTCAAACTGACCACTGCCTCCCAGTCAAACTGACACTGCCTCCCAGTCAAACTGACACTCCTCAGTCAAACTGACACTGCCTCCCAGTCAAACTGACCACTGTGCCTGCCTCCCAGTCAAACTACACTGTGCCTGCCTCCCAGTCAAACTACACTACTGCCTCCCAGTCAAACTACGATCTGCCTCCCAGTCAAACTGTACCTGCCTCCCAGTCAAACTACACTATCTGCCTCCCAGTCAAACTACCACTGTCCTCCCAGTCAAACTGACCACTGCTCTCCCAGTCAAACTGACACTGCCTCCCAGTCAAACTGACCACTGCCTCCCAGTCAAACTACCACGTCCAAGCCTCCCAGTCAAACTACCACTGCCTCCCAGTCAAACTGACACTGCCTCCCAGTCAAACTGACCACTGCCTCCCAGTCAAACTGACACTGCCTCCCAGTCAAACTGACCACTGCTCCTCCCAGTCAAACTGACACTGCCTCCCAGTCAAACTACACACTGCCTCCCAGTCAAACTACCACTGTCTGCCTCCCAGTCAAACTACCACTGCCTCCCCAGTCAAACTACCACTGTCTGCCTCCCAGTCAAACTGACACTGCCTCCCAGTCAAACTGACACTGCCTCCCAGTCAAACTGACCTGCCTCCCAGTCAAACTACCACTGTCTGCCTCCCAGTCAAACTACCACTGCCTCCCAGTCAAACTGACACTGCCTCCCAGTCAAACTGACACTGCCTCCCAGTCAAACTGACACTGCCTCCCAGTCAAACTACCACTGCCTGCCTCCCAGTCAAACTGACACTGCCTCCCAGTCAAACTACTCACTGCCTCCCAGTCAAACTGACCACTGCTCTCCCAGTCAAACTGACCACTGCCTCCCAGTCAAACTGACCACTGCCTCCCAGTCAAACTGACCACTGCCTCCCAGTCAAACTGACACTGCCTCCCAGTCAAACTGACACTGCCTCCCAGTCAAACTGTACACTGCCTCCCAGTCAAACTGACACTGCCTCCCAGTCAAACTGACACTGCCTCCCAGTCAAACTGACACTGCCTCCCAGTCAAACTGACACTGCCTCTCTCAGTCAAACTACCACTGCGTCTGCCTCCCAGTCAAACTGACCACTGCCTCCCAGTCAAACTGACCACTGCCTCCCAGTCAAACTGACCACTGCCTCCCAGTCAAACTGACCACTGCCTCCCAGTCAAACTGACCACTGCCCCTCGTTCCAGTCAAACTGACCACTGCCTCCCAGTCAAACTACCACTGTGCCTGCCTCCCAGTCAAACTACCACTGTGTCTGCCTCCCAGTCAAACTGTACACTGCCTCCCAGTCAAACTGACACTGCCTCCCAGTCAAACTGACACTGCCTCCCAGTCAAACTGACACTGCCTCCCAGTCAAACTACCACTGCCTCCCAGTCAAACTGACCACTGCCTCCCAGTCAAACTGACACTGCCTCCCAGTCAAACTACCACTCGCCTCCCAGTCAAACTACCACTGTCTGCCTCCCAGTCAAACTGACACTGCCTCCCAGTCAAACTGACACTGCCTCCCAGTCAAACTGACACTGCCTCCCAGTCAAACTGACACTGCCTCCCAGTCAAACTGACACTGCCTCCCAGTCAAACTGACCACTGCTCTCCCAGTCAAACTGACCACTGTCTCCCAGTCAAACTGACCACTGCGCCTCCCAGTCAAACTGACCACTGTTCCTCCCAGTCAAAACTGACACTGCCTCCCAGTCAAACTGACACTGCCTGCCTCCCAGTCAAACTGACCACTGCCTCCCCAGTCAAACTGACACTGCCTCCCAGTCAAACTGACACTGTGCTGCCTCCCAGTCAAACTGACCACTGCCTCCCAGTCAAACTGACACTGCCTCCCAGTCAAACTGACCACTGCCTCCCAGTCAAACTACCACTGTGCCTGCCTCCCAGTCAAACTGCACTGCCTGCCTCCCAGTCAAACTACCACTGTCTGCTCCCAGTCAAACTACCACTGCCTCCCAGTCAAACTACCACTGCCTCCCAGTCAAACTACCACTGCCTCCCAGTCAAACTACCACTGCCTCCCAGTCAAACTGCCACTGCCTCCCAGTCAAACTACCACTGCCTCCCAGTCAAACTACCACTGTGCCTGCCTCCCAGTCAAACTACCACGTGCCTGCCTCCCAGTCAAACTACCACCTGCCTCCCAGTCAAACTGACACTGCCTCCCAGTCAAACTGACCACTGCCTCCCAGTCAAACTGACACTGCCTCCCAGTCAAACTGACACTGCCTCCCAGTCAAACTGACCACTGCCTCCCAGTCAAACTACCACTGTGCCTGCCTCCAGTCAAACTACCACTGCCTCCCAGTCAAACTACCACTGCCTCCCAGTCAAACTACCACTGCCTCCCAGTCAAACTACCACTGCTGCCTCCCAGTCAAACTACCACTGCCTCCCAGTCAAACTGACCACTGTGCCTCCCCAGTCAAACTGACCACTGTCCGCCTCCCAGTCAAACTGACACTGCCTCCCAGTCAAACTGACACTGCCTCCCAGTCAAACTGACCACCTGCCTCCCAGTCAAACTACCACTGCCTCCCAGTCAAACTGACACTGCCTCCCAGTCAAACTACCACTGCTGCCTCCCAGTCAAACTACCACTGCCCTCCCAGTCAAACTGCCACTACTGCCTCCCAGTCAAACTACCACTGCCTCCCAGTCAAACTGACACTGCCTCCCAGTCAAACTACCACTGCATCTGCCTCCCAGTCAAACTACCACTGTGCTGCCTCCCAGTCAAACTACCACGCTGCCTCCCAGTCAAACTACGACACTGCCTCCCAGTCAAACTGACACTGCCTCCCAGTCAAACTGACCACTGCCTCCCAGTCAAACTGACCACTGCCTCCCCAGTCAAACTACCACTGCCTCCCAGTCAAACTGACCACTGCCTCCCAGTCAAACTACCACTGCTCTCCCAGTCAAACTG
>NW_027033169.1:0-5819 GCF_034236695.1 Oncorhynchus nerka | reverse complement strand
CAACAACATGTAGCTGGGTTTGTGTATTTAGAGGACAACAACATGTAGCAGGGTTTGTGTATTTAGAGGACAACAACATGTAGCTGGGTTTGAGTATTTAGAGGACAACGACATGTAGCTGGGTTTGTGTATTTAGAGGACAACAACATGTAGTTGGGTTTGTGTATTTAGAGGACAACAACATGTAGCAGGGTTTGTGTATTTAGACAACAACATGTAGCTGGGTTTGTGTATTTAGACAACAACATGTAGCTGGGTTTGTGTATTTAGACAACAACATGTAGCTGGGTTTGTGTATTTAGACAACAACATGTAGCTGGGTTTGTGTATTTAGAGGACAACAACATGTAGCTGGGTTTGTGTATTTAGAGGACAACATGTAGCTGGGTTTGTGTATTTAGAGGACAACAACATGTAGCTGGGTTTGTGTATTTAGAGGACAACAACATGTAGCTGGGTTTGTGTATTTAGAGGACAACAACATGTAGCTGGGTTTGTGTATTTAGAGGACAACAACATGTAGCTGGGTTTGTGTATTTAGAGGACAACAACATGTAGTTGGGTTTGTGTATTTAGAGGACAACAACATGTAGCTGGGTTTGTGTATTTAGAGGACAACAACATGTAGCTGGGTTTGTGTATTTAGAGGACAACAACATGTAGCTGGGTTTGTGTATTTAGAGGACAACAACATGTAGCTGTGTTTGTGTATTTAGAGGACAACAACATGTAGCTGGGTTTGTGTATTTAGAGGACAACAACATGTAGCTGGGTTTGTGTATTTAGAGGACAACAACATGTAGCTGGGTTTGTGTATTTAGACAACAACATGTAGCTGGGTTTGTGTATTTAGAGGACAACAACATGTAGTTGGGTTTGTGTATTTAGACAACAACATGTAGCTGGGTTTGTGTATTTAGAGGACAACAACATGTAGTTGGGTTTGTGTATTTAGAGGACAACAACATGTAGTTGGGTTTGTGTATTTAGGGGACAACAACATGTAGCTGGGTTTGTGTATTTAGAGGACAACAACATGTAGCTGGGTTTGAGTATTTAGAGGACAACGACATGTAGCTGGGTTTGTGTTTTTAGAGGACAACAACATGTAGTTGGGTTTGTGTATTTAGAGGACAACAACATGTAGCAGGGTTTGTGTATTTAGACAACATGTAGCTGGGTTTGTGTATTTAGAGGACAACAACATGTAGCTGGGTTTGTGTATTTAGAGGACAACAACATGTAGTTGGGTTTGTGTATTTAGACAACAACATGTAGCTGGGTTTGTGTATTTAGAGGACAACATGTAGCTGGGTTTGTGTATTTAGAGGACAACATGTAGCTGGGTTTGTGTATTTAGAGGACAACAACATGTAGTTGGGTTTGTGTATTTAGACAACAACATGTAGCTGGGTTTGTGTATTTAGAGGACAACAACATGTAGCTGGGTTTGTGAATTTAGAGGACAACAACATGTAGCTGGGTTTGTGTATTTAGAGGACAACAACATGTAGTTGGGTTTGTGTATTTAGAGGACAACAACATGTAGCTGGGTTTGTGTATTTAGAGGACAACATGTAGTTGGGTTTGTGTATTTAGACAACAACATGTAGCTGGGTTTGTGTATTTAGACAACAACATGTAGCTGGGTTTGTGTATTTAGAGGACAACAACATGTAGTTGGGTTTGTGTATTTAGAGGACAACAACATGTAGCTGGGTTTGTGTATTTAGACAACAACATGTAGCTGGGTTTGTGTATTTAGAGGACAACAACATGTAGCTGGGTTTGTGTATTTAGAGGACAACAACATGTAGTTGGGTTTGTGTATTTAGAGGACAACAACATGTAGCTGGGTTTGTGTATTTAGAGGACAACAACATGTAGCTGGGTTTGTGTATTTAGAGGACAACAACATGTAGCTGGGTTTGTGTATTTAGAGGACAACAACATGTAGCTGTGTTTGTGTATTTAGAGGACAACAACATGTAGCTGGGTTTGTGTATTTAGAGGACAACAACATGTAGCTGGGTTTGTGTATTTAGAGGACAACAACATGTAGCTGGGTTTGTGTATTTAGAGGACAACAACATGTAGCTGGGTTTGTGTATTTAGAGGACAACATGTAGTTGGGTTTGTGTATTTAGACAACAACATGTAGCTGGGTTTGTGTATTTAGACAACAACATGTAGCTGGGTTTGTGTATTTAGACAACAACATGTAGTTGGGTTTGTGTATTTAGACAACAACATGTAGCTGGGTTTGTGTATTTAGAGGACAACAACATGTAGCTGGGTTTGTGTATTTAGAGGACAACATGTAGCAGGGTTTGTGTATTTAGAGGACAACAACATGTAGCTGGGTTTGTGTATTTAGAGGACAACAACATGTAGCTGGGTTTGTGTATTTAGAGGACAACATGTAGTTGGGTTTGTGTATTTAGACAACAACATGTAGCTGGGTTTGTGTATTTAGAGGACAACAACATGTAGCTGGGTTTGTGTATTTAGAGGACAACAACATGTAGCTGGGTTTGTGTATTTAGACAACAACATGTAGCTGGGTTTGTGTATTTAGAGGACAACAACATGTAGTTGGGTTTGTGTATTTAGAGGACAACAACATGTAGCTGGGTTTGTGTATTTAGAGGACAACAACATGTAGCTGGGTTTGTGTATTTAGACAACAACATGTAGCTGGGTTTGTGTATTTAGAGGACAACAACATGTAGCAGGGTTTGTGTATTTAGAGGACAACAACATGTAGCTGGGTTTGTGTATTTAGAGGACAACAACATGTAGCTGGGTTTGTGTATTCCAACTGTTCTGTGACTCTGGCAGCGTATAATTATCACATTAACAGGAAAGAGCTGCCAAATAATATGCTGGAGGCCGGGGGCTCTGTCTCTCTTCCTTTTTCACCAGCCAGCCAGTCCTGTGTGTGTGTGTGTGTGTGTGTGTGTGTGTGTGTGTGTGTGTGTGTGTGTGTGTGTGTGTGTGTGTATTTACTATCCTTGTGGGGGCTGGGGGAAGTCACTCACAAAGATAGTAAAACATTGACTTAATTTGGACAAGTGGGGACATTTCACCAGTCCACACAAGGAAAAATACTATTTTAGGCTTAGGGGGTTAGGTTTACGCGGAGGTGGAAAAAGTACTCAATTGTCATATTGTGAGTAAAAGTAAAGATACCTTAATAGAAAATGACTCAAGTTAAGTGAGTCACCCAGTAAAATACTACTTGAATAAAAGTAAAAGTACTTCGTTTTAAATATACTCAAGTGTCAAAAGTCAAAGTAAAAGTATAAACACATTTCAAATTCCTTATATTAAGCAAACCAGACGGCATCATTTACACTTTTTAATTTACGGATAACCAAGGGCACACTCCAACACTCCAACACTCCAACACTCCAACACTGCAACACTCCAACACTACAACACTCCAACACTCCAACACTCCAACACTCCAACACTACAACACTCCAACACTGCAACACTCCAACACTCCAACACTCCAACACTCCAACACTACAACACTCCAACACTACAACACTCAACACTCCAACACTACAACACTACAACACTCCAACACTCCAACACTACAACACTACAACACTCCAACACTACAACACTCCAACACTCCAACACTCCAACACTACAACACTCCAACACTCCAACACTCCAACACTCCAACACTCCAACACTCCAACACTACAACACTCCAACACTACAACACTACAACACTCCAACACTACAACACTCCAACACTACAACACTCCAACACTACAACACTACAACACTCCAACACTACAACACTACAACACTACAACACTTAACACTACAACACTCCAACCTCCAACTTGCTCCAACACTCCAGCACTACAGCACTCCCAACACTACAGCACAATGATTTACAAAGCGAATGTCAGCAAATTCTACTGTGATGTGGAAGTCAGGTGCAGGAGAGCAGAGAGTTGTGCTACTGGTGAAGTCAGGTGGGGAGAGCAGAGAGTTGTGCTCTACTGGTGTAGAAGTCAGGTGCAGTAGAGCAGAGTTGTGCCCTACTGGTGTAGAAGTCCGTGCAGGAGAGCAGAGAGTTGTGCTCTACTGGTGTAGAAGTCAGGTGCAGGAGAGCAGAGAGTTGTGCTCTACTGGTGTAGAAGTCAGGTGCAGTAGAGCAGAGAGTTGTGCCCTACTGGTGTAGAAGTCCGGTGCAGGAGAGCAGAGAGTTGTGCTCTACTGGTGTAGAAGTCAGGTGCAGGAGAGCAGAGAGTTGTGCTCTACTGGTGTAGAAGTCAGGTGCAGTAGAGCAGAGAGTTTGTGATCTACTGGTGTAGTTGTCAGGTGCAGGAGAGCAGAGAGTTGTGCTCTACTGGTGTAAGAAGTCGGTGCAGGAGAGGGAATTAGGGAATGTAAACCAGGTGTGGGGGAACAAGACAAAACAAATGGAACAATGAAAGGGCCGCGAACGCCCCCGAACAAGGAGGAGAGCCGACCGGGCGGAAATCGTGGATAACGAAGCATTTGTGTTTAGTGAATCCGCAGATCAGGGCAGTAGGGATGACCAGGGATGTCCTCTGTTTAGAGAGTCCTCCAGATCAGGGCAGTAGGATGACCAGGGATGTCCTCTGTTTAGAGAGTCCTCAGATCAGGGCAGTAGGGATGACCAGGGATGTCCTCTGTTTAGGAGAGTCCTCCAGATCAGGCAGTAGGGATGACCAGGATGTTCTGTTTAGTGAGTCCGCCAGATCAGGCAGTAGGGACACTAGGATGTGTTCTCTGTTTAGTGAGTCCTCCAGATCAGAGGCAGTAGGGATGACCAGGGATGTCCTCTGTTTAGTGAGTCCGCCAGATCAGAGGCAGTAGGGATGACCAAGGGATGTTCTCTGTTTAGTGAGTCCGCCAGATCAGGGCAGTAGGGATGACCAGGGATGTTCTCTGTTTAGTGAGTCCGCCAGATCAGGGCAGTAGGGATGACCAGGGATGTCCACTGTTTAGTGAGTCCGCCAGATCAGGGCAGTAGGGATGACCAGGGATGTCCTCTGTTTAGTGAGTCCGCCAGATCAGAGGCAGTAGGGATGACCAGGATGTTCTCTGTTTAGTGAGTCCGCCTGAGATCAGGGCAGTAGGGATGACCAGGGATGTTCTCTGTTTAGTGAGTCCGCCAGATCAGGGCAGTAGGGATGACCAGGGATGTCCACTGTTTAGTGAGTCCCGCCAGATCAGGGCAGTAGGGATGACCAGGGATGTTCTCTGCTTAGTGAGTCCTCAGATCAGAGGCAGTAGGGATGACCAGGGATGTTCTCTGTTTCAGTGAGTCCGCCAGATCAGGGCAGTAGGGATGACCAGGGATGTCCTCTGTTTAGTGAGTCCGCCAGATCAGGGCAGTAGGGATGACCAGGGATGTTCTCTGTTTGAGTGAGTCCGCCAGATCAGGGCAGTAGGATGACCAGGGATGTCCTCTGTTTAGTGAGTCCGCCAGATCAGGGCAGTAGGGATGACCAGGATGTTCTCTGTTTAGTTGAGTCCGCCAGATCAGGGCAGTAGGGATGACCAGGGATGTCCTCTTGATAAGTGTGTGAATTTCACAGTCTTCCTGTCCTGCTAAGCATTCAAAATGTTAGGAGTACTTTTGGGTGTCTGGAATATGTATGGAATAAAAAGTACACTCATTTCTTTAGGAATGTAGTGAAGTAAAAGTACAAATATAAATAGTAAAGTAAAGTACAGATACACAAAAAACACTGTAAGTAGTACTTTCAAATATTTTATGAAGTACTCTTACACCACTGGGTTTATATATAAGGTTCCAATCA
>NW_027033168.1:0-5817 GCF_034236695.1 Oncorhynchus nerka | reverse complement strand
CCTGGAATCCCCTGGTACCTCACCATTTATTGTCATTGATTTCTCCAGAGTCCTGGAAATAAGGCCTCATACACAGGGAATTAGACAACAGCCCCATAAAACTAAACAGTCACACAGGTGAATGTAGCCCATAATACAGTGATCATAATATTTTTTTTCCACTTTCCGAACATACTATCAAACCCAATTAGTCAGAGAAGTATCCACCCCAGAGTTTTCTGCCAAACCGTGAGCCAGGGTGGTCCAAACCAGCTGAGGCTTCGGTCACTGATTCGTCCGGAGCTCTGTTATTTGGGATGTAAGCACAAACATGGTCCCGATAATCACGCATACTTCTCCCTTTTCAGCCAATAACATATCTAATGCAATTATATTCTGCCAAGCCATCAGGCTGGTTGCTTCAGTCTGTTCTGCAAAACCTTTAACCTGTTGCTTCTACCGGAGCGCTGCGTCCCAACTAGAGCTCTGGAATGCAAATGCGCTACGCTAAATGCTAATAGTATTAGTTAAAACTCAAAAGTTCATTAAAAATACACATGCAGGGTATCGAATTAAAGCTACACTCGTTGTGAATCCAGGCAACAAGTCAGATTTTTAAAATGCTTTTCGGCGAAAGCATGAGAAGCTATTATCTGATAGCATGCAACACCCCAAAAGACCACAGGGGACGTAAACAAAATAATTAGCATTTCGGCGTTACACAAACCGCATAATAAAATAGAAAACATTCATTACCTTTCACCATCTTCTTTGTTGGCACTCCTAGATGTCCCATAAACACTATTTGGGTCTTTATTTCGATTAAATCGGTCCATATAAAGCCTAGATATCGTTATATGTAGACTGTGTGATAAACGAAAAACATCGCTTCAAAACGTAACGTCATTTTTTAAAATTCAAAAAGTCGAATGATAAACTTTCACAAAACACTTGCGAAATACGTTTGTAATGCAACTTTAGGTATTAGTAAACGCGTAATAAGCGTATAAAATTAATCAGGAGGCGATGTAAGATCATTAGCTGTCCGGCCTGGAAAATGTCCGGCTAGAAACTCAACGAAAATATCCGGTCCTAGACCGGATTAGATACGGTGTCCTGTATGTGTTTGACCAAGAAAAACTCGAAGGGAAATGACAAGACTCTAGACACCGTGTGGAAGCTGTAGGTACTGCAACCTCAGTCAATTAATTGTGGTTCACCTTTATCAATGGGATCAAGTAGCGCATGGATATATTTTCCCATTTTCAGTGATCAGTTTTTCCTGTGCTTTTCGATGTAAATGCCGTTCTGGTAAAGCCACAGCAGTGATTTAACCAGTTTTTTAAACGCCTGAGTGTTTTCATCCTCACAGACTAAGCAAATGCATATACTATATTCCTGGCATGAGTAGCAGGGGCGCTGAAATGTTGCGCGATTTTTAACAGAATGTTCAAAAAAGTAGAGGGCTCGACTGAAGAGGTTAATAGCATCTCTGGTATACTTGTTAAAGCTCTGTTGATTATCATAAATATAATTAATCCAGTCCACGTTCTTATTGAGAGTAGACCACCAGGAAATGCTTAACCTAATCCTGCTAGGATCTGATTTCTTGCTTTGAACTCATCTGGCACCCCCATGGAACCCCAATGTTATCAATGTATATTTTGTCATCAAAAGACCCAGATGGAGTACTTTTCTCCGTTTGGCTAAACTTCATGTCTTGCAAGTTGAATGAGTGTGAAAGGTATCTCCTAAATGTACAAGGGAGCATAATCCTGTCCAATCTGCAAACTGCCCTGGGTCAAAATCCAGATGTCCCCTGGACCACTGACATCATTCCCCCACACAACCTCCAGATGTCAGCCCTGGGACCACTTTACCTTATTGACATCATTCCCACACAACCTCCAGATGTCAGCCCTGGCCCACTTTACCTTATTGACATCATTCCCCACACAACCTCCAGATGTCAGCCCTGACCCACTTTACCTTTATTGACATCATTCCCCACACAACCTCCAGATTTCAGCCCTGGCCCACTTTACCTTATTGACATCATTCCCCCACACAACCTCCAGATGTCAGCCCTGGCCCACTTTACCTATTGACATCATTCCCCCACACAACCTCCAGATTTCAGCCCTGGCCCACTTTACCTTATTGACATCATTCCCCCACACAACCTCCAGATGTCGCCCTGGACCACTTTACAGATCATTCAGCCTCCAGATGTCAGCCCTGGACCACTTTACCTTATTGACATCATTCCCCCACACAACCTCCATAGATCATTCCCCCAGCAACCTCCAGATGTCAGCCACTTTACCTTATTGACATCATTCCCCCACACAACCTCCAGATGTCAGCCCTGGCCCACCTTACCCACTACATCATTATTGACATCATTCCCCCACACAACCTCCAGATGTCAGCCCCTGGCCCACTTTACCTTATTGACATCATTCCCCCACACAACCTCCAGATGTCAGCCCTGGCCCACTTTACCTTATTGACACTATTCCCCACACAACCTCCAGATGTCAGCCCTGGACCACTTTACCTTATTGACATCATTCCCCCACACAACTCCAGATGTCAGCCCTGGCCCACTTTACCTTATTGACATCCCCAGAGTTCAACCGCCATCAAATTAGACATGGTCTGGCCCGTGGTAATATTCTCTGTCCTATTGCAGGTACTATCTTACTCCTACATATTTCCTAAGAGTACTGTACCGGGCCAAACGGTAATAATCTCCTCCTCGGTCACTGTAAAGATGTCTTGATTTTAAAAAGGGGAACCTGTGGATATAAATAGTAACTGCAACTGTCATTATCTGGCATTCCTGCTTTCGTCAACAGCTTTACCATACTGGCCTAACCTCCTCTACCCGGGAACCGTACTAGGGTGTCGACCAAAAACTGGACAATATCCATCATACCACAACCCTAGATTCTCTTTCATGACCTTTTAAAGGGTAAGGCGTATCTTTATGCAATAGATCCCTCTCTCCGGATTACAGTCAAAACCTCTCACCTTCACTATACTCCACCTCCTTCCATACTGGGTGAGAAGATTTGTAGTGGCTTCCTTTTGTCTTTACCATAGCCACTGCCCAAGCCTGAAGCGGGGTTGTTTGGTACGCATACAGTCCACAGTCAAGGTTTCCAAACGGCCAAACATTCAATGACATCCAGGGATATGGTGCAACAAAATTTTTTATTCTTCTTATATCTAACAAATAAATGAGTCTCCAATCAACTTAAAGCATAGAATACTTGATATGGAAAATACATATTATGACCTGTCTGTATGTCTGTATGTCTGTATGGTCAAAATACTATACCGCTCCCGCATCTAGGAAGGACTCTCCCTCTCCCGAAGGCCCAACTTCCTGCCTTTATCCTAACACACTTACCACAATACAATGAACAGGCAAGAGGGGGGGCCAAATGACTGAGTTACACTAACAACAAATTAATATATCTCAATCAGGTAAATATAAATCATAAAGGTACGTACCTAATATTTCATAATTTACATTAATATTTAATATATTTACACAAATATACATGGAGCTCCATATGTTCGGTCTTTTATACAAATATGTCCAAATCGGCTCTAACAAGATTCATATAGTCCTCTCTCTCCGTATGAGCTATGACCGGTCTCCACGATCAATATGGGGACCTGCACCGATATATACCATAATGGCTCAGAGTCCTAGACTGCCATGTAGTTAGAGACCCCATTTGGTCTACATAAAACTGCATTGAGAGATCCTTCCCAACCTCTACTCTAACTTCCTGTCTACCCAGATCTAGGGATCTCTTATGCTTGTTTTGGAACAAAATCGTCATCGTCTAAACCATGGGTCAAATTACTACTCTCCGCATACTCAAGTAGGACATGCTGTATCAGGAATATGTCACCCATGATAAGACAGCTCAGACGAACAGCTTCCATGTGAAGCCCCACCCTCTCCCCGAGAACACATCACTAGCAAAAGCCACACACATCTTCACTTCTATGAACAAAAACAGGGGTGATAGGACAGGGAGGATTACTTCATTCGAGAGATGGCCCCAGGAATTCTGTTAATTCCAGTTCTCCTCTCGAACACTGTTTATTGTTCGACAGATCCAGTGTGTCTTACCCTCCCGCCGTGCGATATGATTCCGGGTAGCTCTTTCAGGTAGCTGTCACCAGGAGTCCTTGGTATGGTCTCCCCAACAAGCCTCAGGGACTGGATTGAGTGACTTCACCTGTAGTTCACCTGTAATGCATAAAATCCTGTACATACAGACTTGGTTAACAAACAGTTTCTCATATGTTTTATCTGATTATATCTTTAACTTGTATGCCTATTTGTTAGCTAAACATTTTATTTTATTTTTTATTATTAGTTTATTATCCAATTGGCCACTAACTTACCCATCACCCTTTTGATACCTGGCTGTGCCCAGGTAACAACCTTATATACCCTAAATAATGATTTAGGTAGGATTAGTAAATTATCCTTCTATTCTGACATTATCATGTATGTCCAATTCTCCCTTGGGCATCCATTCATATCAATCCTGTATCAATTCTCTGTCAAGTGTCTTATCTAGTTTAAAACCTGTTAAGGATGATGCGAATTTTCGCAACTTTTTGTTAAAAATCGCGCAACATTTCAAAGTCCTGCTACTCATGCCAGGAATATAGTATATGCATATGATAAGTATGTGTGTATAGAAAACACTCTGAAGTCTCTAAAACTGGTTAAATCGTGTCTGTGGCTATTACATAACGTGTTTAGGAGTAAAAATCCCTGGTAAAACTGATCACCAAAAACACCAAAAGAATATTCATCCGCCATTCAATGTATTGTCTAAGGCGAAGGAAAATAAATGAGGATCCCTTGTAAACGCCTACAGCTTCCACACGATGTCGCCAGTACTGGCATTAAAAGTTTTCTTTATCCTTGGTTTGATGACGTTTTGGCTCTTCGTGTTTTAGTCTCTCCACAGGATGTTGTGAAAATGGAAAACATGGACGGTGATTTCAAGACTTGCTGCTATCGAATACAGATCGCCCCGTGATCAAATGTATAGATTATTAACATTTATTAATACCTAAAGTTGGTTTAGAAAAGTAGTTTGAAGTGATTTGTGAAAGTTTATAGGCAACTTTTGTCATTTTAAAAAGTGACGTTGCGTCTTGGAAAAGGGCATTTTCCTGGATCAGACCGGCTTCCAGCAAATGACATTTAGGCTATACAATGACAGATTTAATCGGGAAAAGACCCAATTGTGATGTTTATGGGACATATAAGAGTGCTAAACAAAGAAGGTAGTCAAAGGTAATGAATGTTTTATATTTTATTTCTGCGTTTTGGGTAGCGCCGGCTACCGACGTTGCGGTATTTAGGGGGGTGCATGCTATCAGATAATAGCTTCTCATGCTTTCGCCGAAAAGCATTTTACAAATCTGACTTGGTGGCTAGATTCACAACGAGTGTAGCTTTAATTCAGTACCTTGCATGTGTGTTTTAGTCCTAACATATGTTTTATGTGTATATACTTGCAAACCTTAATGAATAAACAAAACTTCCAGGTCTTTTTCAATTTGGTCGTTTATGGCCTCAATCTCACCCACTCTCCCCAAGATTATAATCCCAGGAGATATCTAAAAGTGAGACACCTAAACATCAATTTTCCCAGAAGAACTCAAAACGCCTAACTAGCATTCACTATGCTACTTCGATTCAGAAACTCAAAAGTGAACTACCTACCTAAACCTAATGATAATTCCCCTTTGACTCAAATCATTAATCATCAGTTTTAAAGATAAATG
>NW_027033167.1:0-5814 GCF_034236695.1 Oncorhynchus nerka | reverse complement strand
TCTAGTATAGTGTAGAGAGTCATTGTAACATCTACATTAATCTAGTATAGTAGTAGAGAGTCATTGTAACATCTACATTAATCTAGTATAGAGTAGAGAGTCATTGTAACATCTACATTAATCTAGTATAGTAGTAGAGAGTCATTGTAACATCTACATTAATCTAGTATAGAGTAGAGAGTCATTGTAACATCTACATTAATCTAGTATAGAGTAGAGAGTCATTGTAACATCTACATTAATCTAGTATAGAGTAGAGAGTCATTGTAACATCTACATTAATCTAGTATAGAGTAGAGAGTCATTGTACACATCTACATTAATCTAGTATAGAGTAGAGAGTCATTGTAACATCTACATTAATCTAGTATAGAGTAGAGAGTCATTGTAACATCTACATTAATCTAGTATAGTGTAGAGAGTCATTGTAACATCTACATTAATCTAGTATAGTGTAGAGAGTCATTGTAACATCTACATTAATCTAGTATAGTAGTAGAGAGTCATTGTAACATCTACATTAATCTAGTATAGAGTAGAGAGTCATTGTAACATCTACATTAATCTAGTATAGAGTAGAGAGTCATTGTAACATCTACATTAATCTAGTATAGAGTAGAGAGTCATTGTAACATCTACATTAATCTAGTATAGAGTAGAGAGTCATTGTAACATCTACATTAATCTAGTATAGAGTAGAGAGTCATTGTAACATCTACATTAATCTAGTATAGAGTAGAGAGTCATTGTACCATCTACATTAATCTAGTATAGAGTAGAGAGTCATTGTAACATCTACATTAATCTAGTATAGAGTAGAGAGTCATTGTACCATCTACATTAATCTAGTATAGTGTAGAGAGTCATTGTACCATCTACATTAATCTAGTATAGTGTAGAGAGTCATTGTAACATCTACATTAATCTAGTATAGAGTAGAGAGTCATTGTAACATCTACATTAATCTAGTATAGAGTAGAGAGTCATTGTAACATCTACATTAATCTAGTATAGAGTAGAGAGTCATTGTAACATCTACATTAATCTAGTATAGAGTAGAGAGTCATTGTAACATCTACATTAATCTAGTATAGAGTAGAGAGTCATTGTACCATCTACATTAATCTAGTATAGAGTAGAGAGTCATTGTAACATCTACATTAATCTAGTATAGTGTAGAGAGTCATTGTAACATCTACATTAATCTAGTATAGAGTAGAGAGTCATTGTAACATCTACATTAATCTAGTATAGTGTAGAGAGTCATTGTACCATCTACATTAATCTAGTATAGAGTAGAGAGTCATTGTAACATCTACATTAATCTAGTATAGAGTAGAGAGTCATTGTAACATCTACATTAATCTAGTATAGAGTAGAGAGTCATTGTACCATCTACATTAATCTAGTATAGAGTAGAGAGTCATTGTAACATCTACATTAATCTAGTATAGAGTAGAGAGTCATTGTAACATCTACATTAATCTAGTATAGAGTAGAGAGTCATTGTAACATCTACATTAATCTAGTATAGAGTAGAGAGTCATTGTAACATCTACATTAATCTAGTATAGAGTAGAGAGTCATTGTAACATCTACATTAATCTAGTATAGAGTAGAGAGTCATTGTAACATCTACATTAATCTAGTATAGAGTAGAGAGTCATTGTAACATCTACATTAATCTAGTATAGAGTAGAGAGTCATTGTAACATCTACATTAATCTAGTATAGAGTAGAGAGTCATTGTAACATCTACATTAATCTAGTATAGAGTAGAGAGTCATTGTAACATCTACATTAATCTAGTATAGAGTAGAGAGTCATTGTAACATCTACATTAATCTAGTATAGAGTAGAGAGTCATTGTAACATCTACATTAATCTAGTATAGAGTAGAGAGTCATTGTAACATCTACATTAATCTAGTATAGAGTAGAGAGTCATTGTAACATCTACATTAATCTAGTATAGAGTAGAGAGTCATTGTAACATCTACATTAATCTAGTATAGAGTAGAGAGTCATTGTAACATCTACATTAATCTAGTATAGAGTAGAGAGTCATTGTAACATCTACATTAATCTAGTATAGAGTAGAGAGTCATTGTAACATCTACATTAATCTAGTATAGAGTAGAGAGTCATTGTAACATCTACATTAATCTAGTATAGTGTAGAGAGTCATTGTAACATCTACATTAATCTAGTATAGAGTAGAGAGTCATTGTACCATCTACATTAATCTAGTATAGAGTAGAGAGTCATTGTACCATCTACATTAATCTAGTATAGAGTAGAGAGTCATTGTAACATCTACATTAATCTAGTATAGAGTAGAGAGTCATTGTACCATCTACATTAATCTAGTATAGAGTAGAGAGTCATTGTAACATCTACATTAATCTAGTATAGAGTAGAGAGTCATTGTAACATCTACATTAATCTAGTATAGAGTAGAGAGTCATTGTAACATCTACATTAATCTAGTATAGAGTAGAGAGTCATTGTACCATCTACATTAATCTAGTATAGAGTAGAGAGTCATTGTACCATCTACATTAATCTAGTATAGAGTAGAGAGTCATTGTAACATCTACATTAATCTAGTATAGAGTAGAGAGTCATTGTACCATCTACATTAATCTAGTATAGAGTAGAGAGTCATTGTAACATCTACATTAATCTAGTATAGTGTAGAGAGTCATTGTACCATCTACATTAATCTAGTATAGAGTAGAGAGTCATTGTACCATCTACATTAATCTAGTATAGTAGTAGAGAGTCATTGTACCATCTACATTAATCTAGTATAGAGTAGAGAGTCATTGTAACATCTACATTAATCTAGTATAGAGTAGAGAGTCATTGTAACATCTACATTAATCTAGTATAGAGTAGAGAGTCATTGTAACATCTACATTAATCTAGTATAGTGTAGAGAGTCATTGTAACATCTACATTAATCTAGTATAGAGTAGAGAGTCATTGTAACATCTACATTAATCTAGTATAGAGTAGAGAGTCATTGTAACATCTATATTAATCTAGTATAGAGTAGAGAGTCATTGTAACATCTACATTAATCTAGTATAGGGTAGAGAGTCATTGTAACATCTACATTAATCTAGTATAGAGTAGAGAGTCATTGTAACATCTACATTAATCTAGTATAGTAGTAGAGAGTCATTGTACCATCTACATTAATCTAGTATAGAGTAGAGAGTCATTGTAACATCTACATTAATCTAGTATAGAGTAGAGAGTCATTGTAACATCTACATTAATCTAGTATAGAGTAGAGAGTCATTGTAACATCTACATTAATCTAGTATAGAGTAGAGAGTCATTGTAACATCTACATTAATCTAGTATAGTGTAGAGAGTCATTGTACCATCTACATTAATCTAGTATAGAGTAGAGAGTCATTGTAACATCTACATTAATCTAGTATAGAGTAGAGAGTCATTGTACCATCTACATTAATCTAGTATAGAGTAGAGAGTCATTGTACCATCTACATTAATCTAGTATAGAGTAGAGAGTCATTGTAACATCTACATTAATCTAGTATAGAGTAGAGAGTCATTGTACCATCTACATTAATCTAGTATAGAGTAGAGAGTCATTGTACCATCTACATTAATCTAGTATAGTGTAGAGAGTCATTGTAACATCTACATTAATCTAGTATAGAGTAGAGAGTCATTGTAACATCTACATTAATCTAGTATAGAGTAGAGAGTCATTGTAACATCTACATTAATCTAGTATAGAGTAGAGAGTCATTGTAACATCTACATTAATCTAGTATAGAGTAGAGAGTCATTGTAACATCTACATTAATCTAGTATAGAGTAGAGAGTCATTGTAACATCTACATTAATCTAGTATAGAGTAGAGAGTCATTGTAACATCTACATTAATCTAGTATAGTGTAGAGAGTCATTGTAACATCTACATTAATCTAGTATAGTGTAGAGAGTCATTGTAACATCTACATTAATCTAGTATAGTGTAGAGAGTCATTGTACCATCTACATTAATCTAGTATAGAGTAGAGAGTCATTGTACCATCTACATTAATCTAGTATAGAGTAGAGAGTCATTGTAACATCTACATTAATCTAGTATAGAGTAGAGAGTCATTGTACCATCTACATTAATCTAGTATAGAGTAGAGAGTCATTGTAACATCTACATTAATCTAGTATAGAGTAGAGAGTCATTGTAACATCTACATTAATCTAGTATAGAGTAGAGAGTCATTGTAACATCTACATTAATCTAGTATAGAGTAGAGAGTCATTGTAACATCTACATTAATCTAGTATAGAGTAGAGAGTCATTGTAACATCTACATTAATCTAGTATAGAGTAGAGAGTCATTGTAACATCTACATTAATCTAGTATAGAGTAGAGAGTCATTGTAACATCTACATTAATCTAGTATAGAGTAGAGAGTCATTGTAACATCTACATTAATCTAGTATAGAGTAGAGAGTCATTGTAACATCTACATTAATCTAGTATAGAGTAGAGAGTCATTGTAACATCTACATTAATCTAGTATAGAGTAGAGAGTCATTGTAACATCTACATTAATCTAGTATAGAGTAGAGAGTCATTGTAACATCTACATTAATCTAGTATAGAGTAGAGAGTCATTGTAACATCTACATTAATCTAGTATAGAGTAGAGAGTCATTGTAACATCTACATTAATCTAGTATAGAGTAGAGAGTCATTGTAACATCTACATTAATCTAGTATAGAGTAGAGAGTCATTGTAACATCTACATTAATCTAGTATAGAGTAGGAGTCATTGTAACATCTACATTAATCTAGTATAGTGTAGAGAGTCATTGTAACATCTACATTAATCTAGTATAGTGTAGAGAGTCATTGTAACATCTACATTAATCTAGTATAGAGTAGAGAGTCATTGTAACATCTACATTAATCTAGTATAGAGTAGAGAGTCATTGTAACATCTACATTAATCTAGTATAGAGTAGAGAGTCATTGTAACATCTACATTAATCTAGTATAGAGTAGAGAGTCATTGTAACATCTACATTAATCTAGTATAGAGTAGAGAGTCATTGTAACATCTACATTAATCTAGTATAGAGTAGAGAGTCATTGTAACATCTACATTAATCTAGTATAGAGTAGAGAGTCATTGTAACATCTACATTAATCTAGTATAGAGTAGAGAGTCATTGTAACATCTACATTAATCTAGTATAGTAGAGAGTCATTGTAACATCTACATTAATCTAGTATAGAGTAGAGAGTCATTGTAACATCTACATTAATCTAGTATAGTGATAGAGAGTCGATTGCAACATCATTGTTAATCTACATTAATCTAGTATAGAGTAGAGAGTCATTGTAACATCTACATTAATCTAGTATAGAGTAGAGAGTCATTGTAACATCTACATTAATCTAGCATAGAGTAGAGAGTCATTGTAACATCTACATTAATCTAGTATAGAGTAGAGAGTCATTGTAACATCTACATTAATCTAGTATAGTGTAGAGAGTCATTGTAACATCTACATTAATCTAGTATAGAGTAGAGAGTCATTGTAACATCTACATTAATCTAGTATAGAGTAAGAGTCATTGTACCATCTACATTAATCTAGTATAGAGTAGAGAGTCATTGTAACATCTACATTAATCTAGTATAGAGTAGAGAGTCATTGTAACATCTACATTAATCTAGTATAGAGTAGAAGTCATTGTAACATCTACATTAATCTAGTATAGAGTAACTATGAGAGTCATTGTAACATCTACA
>NW_027033166.1:0-5813 GCF_034236695.1 Oncorhynchus nerka | reverse complement strand
TAGCCTCTCTACTTGTATATAGCCTCTCTACTGTATATAGCCTCTCTACTGTATATAGCCTCTCTACTGTATATAGCCTCTCTACTGTATACAGCCTCTCTACTGTATACAGCCTCTCTACTGTATACAACCCCTCTACTGTATATAGCCTCTCTACTGTATATAGCCTCTCTACTGTATATAGCCTCTCTACTGTATACAGCCTCTCTACTGTATACAGCCTCTCTACTGCATATAGCTCTCTCTACTGTATATAGCCTCTACTGTATATAGCCTCTCTACTGTATACAGCCTCTACTGTATATAGCCTCTCTACTGTATATAGCCTCTCTACTGTAGGCATAGCCTCTCTCACTGTATGCAGCCTCACTGTATATAGCCTCTACTGTATAGTCACTATGCAGCCTCTACTGTATATAGCTCTACTGTATACAGCCTTCTTCATTGTATACAGCCTCTACTGTATATAGCCTCTCTACTGCATATAGCCTCTACTGTATACAGCCTCTACTGTATATAGCCTCTCTGTATAGCCTCTCTACTGCATATAGCCTCTACTGTATATAGCCTCTCTACTGTATATAGCCTCTCTACTGTATATAGCCTCTACTGTATACAGCCTCTCTACTGTATACAGCCTCTCTACTGTATATAGCCTCTCTACTGTATATAGCCTCTACTGTATATAGCCTCTACTGTATATAGCCTCTCTCTACTGTATATAGCCTCTCTACTGTATATAGCCTCTCTACTGTATATAGCCTCTCTACTGTATATAGCCTCTCTACTGTATATAGCCTCCCTACTGTATATAGCCTCTTACTGTATATAGCCTCTCTACTGTATAGCCTCTCTACTGTATATAGCCTCTACTGCATATAGCCTCTACTGTATATAGCCTCTACTGTATATAGCCTCTCGCCACTGCATACAGCCTCTACTGTATATAGCCTCTCTACTGTATAGAGCCTCTCTATATGTATATAGCCTCTACTGTATACAGCCTCTCTACTGTATAGCCTCTACTGTATATAGCCTCTACTGTATACAGCCTCTCTACTGTATATAGCCTCTACTGTATACAGCCTCCTACTGTATATAGCCTCTCTACTGTATATAGCCTCTCTACTGCATAGCCTCTCTACTGTATATAGCCTCTACTGTATAGCCTCTCTACTGTATACAGCCTCTCTACTGTATATAGCCTCTACTGTATATAGCCTCTACTGTATACAGCCTCTACTGTATATAGCCTCTCTGTATATATAGCCTCGTATATAGCCTCTACTGTATACAGCCTCTCTACTGTATATAGCCTCTCTACTGTATACAGCCTCTCTACTGTATATAGCCTATCTACTGTATACAGCCTCTACTGTATATAGCCTCTCTACTGTATATACCCTCTACTGGGATACAGCCTCTACTGTATATAGCCTCTCTACTGTATATATAACCTCTCTACTGTATATAGCTCTACTGCTAGAGCCTCTACTGTATATAGCTCCTCTACTGTATAGCCTCTCTACTGTATATAGCTCTCTACTGCATATAGCTCTACTATAGCCTCTACTGCATATAGCCTCTCTACTGTATATAGCCTCTATACTGTATAGCCTCTCTTACTTGTATATAGCTCTACTGTATACAGCCTCTCTACTGTATATAGCCCGCAGTTTCACTGTATATAGCCTCTCTACTGTATATAGCCTCTACTGTATACAGCCTCTACTGTATATAGCCTCTACTGTATATAGCCTCTCTACTGGGATACAGCCTCTCTACTGTGCTTATAGCCTCTCTACTGTATACAGCCTCTACTGTATACAGCCTCTACTGTATATAGCCTCTCTACTGTATATAGCCTCTCTACTGTATACAGCCTCTACTGTATATAGCCTCTCTACTGTATATAGCCTCTCTACTGTATATAGCCTCTCTACTGTATATAGCCTCTCTACTGTATACAGCCTCTCTACTGTATACAGCCTCTCTACTGTATATAGCCTCTCTACTGTATATAGCCTCTCTACTGTATATAGCCTCTCTACTGTATATAGCCTCTCTACTGTATATAGCCTCTCTACTGTATATAGCCTCTCTACTGTATATAGCCTCTCTACTGTATACAGCCTCTCTACTGTATATAGCCTCTCTACTGTATATAGCCTCTCTACTGTATATAGCCTCTCTACTGTATATAGCCTCTCTACTGTATACACGTCCTCTCTACTGTATATAGCCTCTCTACTGTATATAGCCTCTCTACTGTATATAGCCTCTACTGTATATAGCCTCTCTACTGTATATAGCCTCTCTACTGTATATAGCCTCTCTACTGTATATAACCTCTACTGTATATAGCCTCTACTGTATATAGCCTCTCTACTGTATATAACCTCTCTACTGTATATAGCCTCTCTACTGTATACAGCCTCTCTACTGTATATAGCCTCTCTACTGTATATAGCCTCTCTACTGTATACAGCCTCTCTACTGTATACAGCCTCTACTGTATATAGCCTCTACTGTATATAGCCTCTCTACTGTATATAACCTCTCTACTGTATATAGCCTCTCTACTGTATACAGCCTCTACTGTATATAGCCTCTCTACTGTATATAGCCTCTCTACTGTATACAGCCTCTCTACTGTATACAGCCTCTACTGTATATAGCCTCTCTACTGTATATAGCCTCTCTACTGTATATAGCCCTCTACTGTATATAGCCTCTCTACTGTATACAGCCTCTACTGTATATAGCCTCTCTACTGTATATAGCCTCTCTACTGTATATAGCCTCTCTACTGTATACAGCCTCTCTACTGTATATAGCCTCTCTACTGTATATAGCCTCTCTACTGTATACAGCCTCTCTACTGTATATAGCCTCTCTACTGTATATAGCCTCTCTACTGTATATAGCCTCTCTACTGTATATAGCCTCTCTACTGTATATAGCCTCTCTACTGTATATAGCCTCTCTACTGTATATAGCCTCTACTGTATATAGCCTCTCTACTGTATATAGCCTCTCTACTGTATATAGCCTCTCTACTGTATATAGCCTCTACTGTATATAGCCTCTCTACTGTATATAGCCTCTACTGTATATAGCCTCTCTACTGTATATAGCCTCTCTACTGTATATAGCCTCTCTACTGTATATAGCCTCTCTACTGTATATAGCCTCTCTACTGTATACAGCCTCTCTACTGTATATAGCCTCTCTACTGTATACAGCCTCTCTACTGTATACAGCCTCTCTACTGTATATAGCCTCTCTACTGCATATAGCCTCTCTACTGTATATAGCCTCTCTACTGTATACAGCTCTCTACTGTATAGCCTCTACTGTATAGCTCTCTACTGTGTTAGGCCTTCATTGTATACAGCCTCTACTGTATATAGCCTCTACTGTATATAGCCTCTACTGTATACAGCCTCTAATGTATATAGCCTCTACTGTATATAGCCTCTTCTACTGTATATAGCCTTCTCATTTGTATATAGCCTCTACTGTATACGCCTCTACTGTATATAGCCTCTACTGTATATAGCCTCTCTATTGTATATAGCCTCTACTGTATATAGCCTTCTTTACTGTATATATAGCCTCTACTGTATAACCCTCTACTGTATATAGCCTCTACTGTATATAGCCTCTACTGTATATATTTAGCCTCTCTATCTGTATATAACCTCTCTACTGTATATAGCCTCTAATACTGTATGATAGCCTCTACTGTATATAGCCTCTATACTGTATACATAGCCTCTACTGTATATAGCCTCTACTGTATACAGCCTCTCTACTGTATATAGCCTCTCTACTGTATATAGCCTCTCTACTGTATACAGCCTCTCTACTGTATACAGCCTCTCTACTGTATATAGCCTCTCTACTGTATATAGCCTCTCTACTGTATATAGCCTCTACTGTATATATCCTCTCTACTGTATATAGCCTCTCTACTGTATATAGTCTCTCTACTGTATATAGCCTCTCTACTGTATACAGCCTCTCTACTGTATATAGCCTCTCTACTCTATATAGCCTCTCTACTGTATACAGCCTCTCTACTGTATATAGCCTCTCTACTGTATATAGCCTCTCTACTGTATACAGCCTCTCTACTGTATATAGCCTCTCTACTGTATATAGCCTCTCTACTGTATATAGCCTCTCTAATGCATATAGCCTTCTACTGTATATAACCCTCTCTACTGTATACAGCCTCTCTACTGTATACAGCCTCTTTACTGTATATAGCCTCTCTACTGTATATAGCCTCTCTACTGTATATAGCCTCTACTGTATATGGCCCCTCTACTGTATACAGCCTCTCTACTGTATATAGCCTCTCTACTGTATATAGCCTCTCTACTGTATACAGCCTCTCTACTGTATATAGCCTCTCTACTGCATATAGCCCCGCTTACTGCATATAGCCTCTCTACTGTATACAGCCTCTCTACTGTATACAGCCTCTCTACTGTATACAGCCTCTGTACTGTATATAGCCTCTCTACTGTATATAGCCTCTCTACTGTATATAGCCTCTCTACTGTATATAGCCTCGCTACTGTATAATAGCCTCTCTACTGTATATAGCCTCTCTACTGTATATAGCCTCTCTACTGTATATAGCCTCTCTACTGTATACAGCCTCTCTACTGTATATAGCCTCTCTACTGTATACAGCCTCTCTACTGTATATAGCCTCTCTACTGTATACAGCCTCTCTACTGTATATAGCCTCTCTACTGTATATAGCCTCTCTACTGTATATAGCCTCGCTACTGTATAATAGCCTCTCTACTGTATATAGCCTCTCTACTGTATATAGCCTCTCTACTGTATATAGACTCTCTACTGTATACAGCCTCTCTACTGTATATAGCCTCTCTACTGTATATAGCCTATCTACTGTATATAGCCTCTCTACTGTATACAGCCTCTCTACTGTATATAGCCTCTCTACTGTATATAGCCTCTCTACTGTATACAGCCTCTCTACTGTATACAGCCTCTCTACTGTATACAGCCTCTCTACTGTATACAGCCTCTCTACTGTATATAGCCTCTCTACTGTATACAGCCTCTCTACTGTATATAGCCTCTCTACTGTATATAGCCTCTCTACTGTATACAGCCTCTCTACTGTATATAGCCTAACTACTGTATACAGCCTCTCTACTGTATATAGCCTCTCTACTGTATATAGCCTCTCTACTGTATATAGCCTCTCTACTGCATACAGCCTCTACTGTATGTAGCCTCTCTACTTGTATACAGCTCCCTCTACTGCATAGTCTCTCTACTGTATATAGCCTCTACTGTATACAGCTTCCTCTCTACTGTATACAGCCTCTCTACTGTATATAGCTCCTCTACTGTATACAGCCTCTCTACTGTATATAGCCTCTCTACTGTATACAGCCTCTCTACTTTGTATAACCTCTACTGTATATAGCCTCTCTACTGTATATAGCCTCTCTACTGTATACAGCTCTCTACTGTATACAGCCTCTACTGTATATAGCCTCTCTACTGTATACAGCCTCTCTTACCAGATACATAGCCTCTCTACTGTATATAGCCTTCTCTATACAGCTCTTCTACTGTATATAGCCTCTACTGTACATATAGCCTCTTCTACTGCATATAGCCTCTCTACTGTACATAGCTCCTCTTCTACTGTATACAGCCTCTACTGTATATAGCCTTCTCTACTGTATACAGCCTCTCTACTGGCATACAGCTCTCTACTGTATACAGCCTCTCTACTGTATACAGCCTCTCTACTG
>NW_027033165.1:0-5813 GCF_034236695.1 Oncorhynchus nerka | reverse complement strand
TGTGTCCACTCTGCCAACATTCCAGTACTTTTGTGTCCACTCTGCCAACATTCCACTACTTTTTGTGTCGACTCTGTCAACATTCCACTACTTTTGTGTCCACTCTGCCAACATTCCACTACTTTTCTGTCCACTCTGCCAACATTCCACTACTTTTTGTGTCCACTCTGTCAACATTACAGTACTTTTTGTGTCCACTCTTTCAACATTCCACTACTTTTTGTGTCCACTCTGTCAACATTCCACTACTTTTTATGTCCACTCTGCCAACATTCCACTACTTTTTGTGTCCACTCTGTCAACATCCCAGTACTTTTTTCTGTCCACTCTGCCAACATTCCACTACTTTTTCTGTCCACTCTTATTCAACATTCCAGTACTTTTTGTGTCCACTCTGCCAACATTCCACTACTTTTCGTGTCCACTCTGCCAACATTCCACTACTTTTCTGTCCACTCTGTCAACATTCCACAACTTTTATGTCCACTCTGTCAACATTCCACTACTTTGTGTCCAGTCTGCCAACATTCCAGTACTTTTTGTGTCCACTCTGCCGACATTCCACTACTTTTTGTGTCCACTCTGCCAACATTCCAGTACTTGATCTGTCCACTCTGCCAACATTCCACTACTTTTGTGTCCACTCTGCCAACATTCCAGTACTTGATCTGTCCACTCTGCCAACATTCCAGTACTTTTTGTGTCCACTCTGCCAACATTCCAGTACTTTATGTGTCCACTCTGCCAACATTCCAGTACTTTTTGTGTCCTCTGCCAACATTCCAGTAATTTTTGTGTCCACTCTGCCAACATTCCAGTACTTTTGTGTCCACTCTGCCAACATTCCAGTACTTTTTGTGTCCACTCTGCCAACATTCCAGTACTTTTGTGTCCACTCTGCCAACATTCCAGTACTTTTTGTGTCCAGTTTGCCAACATTCCACTACTTTTTGTGTCCACTCTGCCAACATTCAGTAATTTTTGTGTCCAACTCTGCCAACATTCCACTACTTTTTGTGTCCAGTTTGCCAACATTCCACTACTTTTGTGTCCACTCTGCCAACATTCCACTACTTCATGTGTCCACTCTGCCAACATTTCACTACTTCATGTGTCCACTCTGCCAACATTCCACTACTTTTTGTGTCCACTCTGCCAACATTCCACTACTTTATTGGTCCACTCTGCCAACATTCCACTACTTTGTATGTCCACTCTGCCAACATTCCACTACTTTTTCTGTCCACTCTGCCAACATTCCACTACTTTTTGTATCCACTCTGTCAACATTCCACTACGCTTTTATGTCCACTCTGCCAACATTCCACTACTTTTTGTGTCCACTCTGTCAACATCCCAGTACTTTTTCTGTCCACTCTGCCAACATTCCACTACTTTCTCTGTCCACTTTTTCAACATTCCGGTACTTTTTGTGTCCACTCTGTCAACATTCCACGACTTTGTGTCCAGTCTGCCAACATTCCACTACTTTTTGTGTCCACTCTGTCAACATTACAGTACTTTTGTGTCCACTCTGCCAACATTCCACTACTTTTCTGTCCACTCTGCCAACATTCCACTACTTTTTGTGTCCACTCCGTCAACATTACAGTACTTTTGTGTCCACTCTTTCAACATTCCACTACTTTTTGTGTCCACTCTGTCAACATTCCACTACTTTTTATGTCCACTCTGCCAACATTCCACTACTTTTTGTGTCCACTCTGACAACATCCCAGTACTTTTTCTGTCCACTCTGCCAACATTCCACTACTTTTTGTATCCACTCTGTCAACATTCCACTCCTTTTTATGTCCACTCTGCCAACATTCCACTACTTTTTGTGTCCACTCTGTCAACATCCCAGTACTTTTTCTGTCCACTCTGCCAACATTCCACTACTTTTTCTGTCCACTTTTTCAACATTCCGGTACTTTTTGTGTCCACTCTGTCAACATTCCACTACTTTGTGTCCAGTCTGCCAACATTCCACTACTTTTTGTGTCCACTCTTTCAACATTCCACTACTTTTTGTGTCCACTCTTTCAACATTCCACTACTTTTTGTGTCCACTCTGCCAACATTCCACCTCTTTTTGTGTCCACTCTGCCAACATTCCACTACTTTATGTGTCCACTCTGCTCAACATTCCAGTACTTTGTGTCCACTCTCGACATTCCACTACTTTTGTGTCGACTCTGTCAACATTCCACTACTTTTTGTGTCCACTCTGTCGACATTCCACTACTTTTGTGTCCACTCTGTCAACATTCCACTACTTTTTCTGTCCACTCTGCCAACATTCCACTACTTTTTGTGTCCACTCTGTCAACATTCCAGTACTTTTTGTGTCCACTCTGCCAACATTCCACTACTTTTTGTGTCCACTCTGTCAACATTCCACTACTTTTTATGTCCACTCTGCCAACATTCCACTACTTTTGTGTCCACTCTGACAACATCCCAGTACTTTTTCTGTCCACTCTGCCAACATTCCACTACTTTTCTGTCCACTCTGCTCAACATTCCACTACTTTTTGTGTCCACTCTGCCAACATTCCACTACTTTTTGTGTCCACTCTGCCAACATTCCAGTACTTGATCTGTCCACTCTGCCAACATTCCAGTACTTTTTGTGTCCACTCTTTCAACATTCCAGTACTTTATGTGTCCACTCTGCCAACATTCCAGTACTTTTGTGTCCTCTGCCAACATTCAGTAATTTTTGTGTCCACTCTGCCAACATTCCAGTACTTTTTGTGTCCACTCTGCCAACATTCCACTACTTTTGTGTCCACTCTGCCAACATTCCACTGCTTTTTGTCCACTCTTGACATTCAGTGCTTTTTGTGTCAGTTTGTAACATTCCTACTTTTTGTGTCCACTCTGCCAACATTCAATCAATTTTGTGTCCACTCTTGACAATTCCACTACTTTTTGTGTCAGTTTGCCAACATTCCACTACTTTGTGTCCACTCTGCCAACCGTTCCACTACTTTTTGTTTCCTCTGCCAACAATTCACTCGCGCCATGATGCATCTTGACGTTCCACTACTTTTTCTGTCCACTCTGTCAACATCCTGCAGTGCTTTTCTGTCCACTCTGCCAAAAATTCCACTACTTTTTCTGTCCACTTTTTCAACATTCCGGTACTTTTTGTAGTCCACTCTGTCAACGTCCCACTACTTTTGTGTCCAGTCTGCCAACATTCCAGTACTTTTGTGTCCACTCTGCCATTTCACTGCTTTGTGTCCACCCTGCCAACGTTCCAGTACTTTCGTGTCCACTCTGCCAACATTCCACTACTTTTGTGTCCACTCTGTCAACATTCCACTACTTTTGTGTCCACTCTTTCAACATTCCACTACTTTTTGTGTCCACTCTGCCAACATTCCACCTCTTTTTGTGTCCACTCTGCCAACATTCCACTACTTTTTGTGTCCACTCTGCCAACATTCCACTACTTTTTGTGTCCACTCTGACAACATTCCAGCTACTTTTCTGTCCACTCTGCCAACATTCCACTACTTTTTGTGTCCACTCTGACAACATCCCAGTACTTTTCTGTCCACTCTGCCAACATTCCACTACTTTTTCTGTCCACTTTTTCAACATTCCACTACTTTTTGTGTCCACTCTGCCAACATTCCACTACTTTTTGTGTCCACTCTGCCAACATTCCACTACTTTTTGTGTCCACTCTGCCAACATTCCAGTACTTGATCTGTCCACTCTTTCAACATTCCAGTACTTTTATGTGTCCACTCTGCCAACATTCCAGTACTTTTTGTGTCCTCTGCCAACATTCAGTACTTTGTGTCCACTCTGCCAACATTCCAGTACTTTTTGTGTCCACTCTGCCAACATTCCACTACTTTTGTGTCACTCTGCCAACATTCCACTACTTTTGTGTCCACTCTGCCAACATTCCAGTACTTTTGTGTCCAGTTTGCCAACATTCCACTACTTTTGTGTCCACTTGCCAACATTCAGTAATTTTTGTGTCCACTCTGCCGACATTCCACTATTTTTTGTGTCCAGTTTGCCAACATTCCACTACTTTTTTGTGTCCACTCTGCCAACATTCCACTGCTTTTGTTTCCACTCTGCCAGAATATTCCCACTACTTTTTCTGTCCACTTGCCAACATTCCACTACTTTTGTGTCCACTCTGTCAACATCCAGTGCTTTTTCTGTCCACTCTGCCAAAATTCCACTTACTTTTTCTGTCCACTTTTTCAACATTTCCGGTACTTTTGTGTCCACTCTGTCAACATTCCACTACTTTGTGTGTCCAGTCTGCCAACATTCCAGTGCTTTTTGTGTCCACTCTGCCAACATTCCACTACTTCTTTGTCCAGTCTGCCAACATTCCAGTACTTTCGTGTCCACTCTTGCCAACATTCCACTACTTTTTGTGTCCACTCTGTCAAATAACATTCCACTACTTTTTGTGTCCCACTCTGTCAACATTCCATTCCACTACTTTTTGTGTCCACTCTTTCAACGTCTCAACTGCTTTTGTGTCCACTCTGCCAACATTCCAATTCTTCTTTCTTTGTGTCCACTCTGCCAACATTCCACTACTATGTGTCCACTCTGCCAACATTCCAGTACTTTTGTGTCCACTGCCAACATTCCACTACTTTTGTGTCGACTCTGTCAAGCATTCCACTGCTTTTGTGTCACTCTTGTCAACGTTCCACTACTTTTGTGTCCACTCTGCCAACATTCCACTACTTTTGTGTCGTTTATGCCAACATTCCACCTCTTTTTGTGTCCACTCTGCCAACATTCCACTACTTTTGTGTCCACTCTGTCAACATTCCACTACTTTTTGTGTCCACTCTGTCAACATTCCACTACTTTTTGTGTCCATCTTGCCAACATTCCACTATCTTTTTGTGTCCACTCTGTCAACATTCCACTACTTTTTCTGTCCACTCTGCCAACATTCCAGTACTTTTCGTGTCCACTCGTCAACATTCCACTACTTTTTGTGTCCACTCTGCCAACATTCCACTACTTTTGTGTCCACTCTGTCAACATTCCAGTACCTTGTGTCCACTCTGTCAACATCCCAGTACTTTTTCTGTCCACTTGCAACATTCCACTACTTTTTCTGTCACTTTTCAACATTCGGTGCTTTTGTGTCCACTCTGTCAACATTCCACTACTTTTTGTGTCCACTCTGCCAACATTCCACTACTTTTTGTGTCCACTCTGTCAACATTCCACTACTTTTTGTGTCCACTCTGCCAACATTCCACTACTTTATGTGTCCACTCTGCCAACATTCCACTACTTTTGTGTCCACTCTGCCAATATCTCCACTACTCTTTTTGTGTCCACTCATCTGACGTTCAACATTCCAGTACTGCTTTGTGTCCACTCTGTCAACATTCCACTACTTTTTATGTCCACTTTGTCAACATTCCATTCACTTTATGTCCACTCTGCCAACTATTCCAGTATCTTTATGTGTCCACTCTTGTCAACATTCCACACTGCTTTTTTATGTCCACTCTGCCAACATTGCTTTTGACTACTTTGCAACATTCCACTACTTTTGTGTCCACTTGCCAAAATTTGACTACTCTTCAACATTCCAGTACTTTTTGTGTCCACTCTGTCAACATTCCACTACTTTTTATGTCCACTCTGCCAACATTCCATTACTTTTGTGTCCATCTGTCAACATTCCACTGCTTTATGTGTCCACTCTGCCAACATTCCAGTACTTTTTGTGTCCACTCTGCCAACATTCCACTGCTATTTGTGTCCCACTCTGCCAACATTCCACTACTTTATTC
>NW_027033164.1:0-5812 GCF_034236695.1 Oncorhynchus nerka | reverse complement strand
CCCTCACCATATTTTACAGGAGGTATACCCTATAACGTCAAGGACCCCTCACCATATTTTACAGGAGGTATGAGGTTCTTTTCTCAGAGTTCTCTTTCGATGCCACTGGTGGGGCGTGACCAAGAGCCTAATTTCATGTCATTTTACCAAAACACCGTTTAGCCAACGCCAGGCATTTACATTATAATGGATGACGTGATGAGAGTCAAGGGTGCCAATAATAATTATGGAATGCTGATTTAGGGTGCCAATAATTATGGGCCTGATTAAGTGCCAATAATTATGGGGCCTGATTTAGGGTGCCAATATTATGGACCTGATTTAAGTGCCAATAATTATGAACTGATTTGGGTGCCAATAATTATGGACCTGATTTAGGGTGCCAATAATTATGGACCTGATTTTGGGGTGCCAATAATTATGGATACACATTACAAGTGCCAATAATTATGGACCCCTGATTTTAGGGTGCCAATAATTATGGACCTGATTTGGGCTTGTTTGTTCTTGGGAGTTTTTAGTCTTTGAGGAGCTGGCCCAGACAATACTGCAATCATTTCCTTAGATGAGTCACCTTCAAAGAATACACACTGTGATGGGGCAATGTGTGTGTGTGTGTGTGTGTGTGTGTGTGAACACACTTGGTAGCCTGATGATATGGTCATTTATGGACCATGATTAAATGGCACCCTATTCCTATGTAGTGCCCTACTTTGGGCTTGTTTGTTCTTGGGAGTTTTTAGTGCCCTACTTTGGACCAGGGCGTGGTCAGGGCACCCCTGCCCAGACAGCCATGGTGCAATCATTTGGAGGAGCCTTAGATGAGGTTCTAGGAAGAACCACATTCAAAGAATTCACTTGTGATGGGGCTAATGGAGCCACATGTTAGGGGTTAGGATTGGGAAGGTTCAGAAGGAGCCACATTGAGTTAGGGTTAAGGGGAACACCACATTGCCAGGAAGGTTCTAGAAGGAGACACATTATGGGTTTAGGTTAGGGAAGGTTTCACCATTTTGGGTTGGACCAGAAGGAACCACATTGAGTTAGGAGCTAGGGAAGGTTCTAAATGGAGCCACATTGAGGTTCCCTAGGAAGTGAAGGAACCACATTGAGTTAGGGTTAGGGAAGGTTCTAGAAGGAGCCACATTGTAGGAAAGGTTCTAGAAGGAACCACATTGAGTTAAGGAAGGTTCTAGAAGGAATCACATTGAGTTAGGGGTTAGGAAGGTTCTAGAAGGAATCACATTGAGTTAGGGAGGAGGTTCTAGAAGGAATCACATTGAGTTAGGTTAGGGAAGGTTCTAGAAGGAGCCACATTGAGTTAGGGGTTAGGGAAGGTTCTAGAAGGAGCCACATTGAGTTAGGGTTAGGGAAGGTTCTAGGGAACCACATTGAGTTAGGGTTCTAGAAGGAGCCACATTGAGTTAGGGTTAGGGAAGGTTCTAGAAGGAGCCACATTGAGTTAGGGTTAGGGAAGGTTCTAGAAGGAGCCACATTGAGTTAGGGTTAGGGAAGGTTCTAGAAGGAACCACATTGAGTTAGGGTTAGGCTACAGTGGGCTCATGGTCTGTAGCTCTGATCCCTGTGATCTCTGACATGGAGGCATAGATCAGACTCATTTAAATACAGAGACAGGAAATGCCAAACTAGCTAATCATATCTGGGTCAACTCCACAGGGCAAAGGCCTCCTGTCTCTCTCTTTCTGTCTCTCTCTCTTTCTGTCTCTCTCTTTCTGTCTCCCTGTCTCTCTCTTTCTGTCTCTCTCTTTCTGTCTCTCTCTCTCTCTCATTCTCTCTCTCTCTCTCTTTCTGTCTCTTTCTCTCTGGCGTTTTCTCCATCTCTCATTCTAGGTTGCGTAATCTTTCTTACCTTGAAACTCATGTAATTGACTTGTTAGCATACTTGGGTAATGTACATGGCAATTGGGGTAGATTTTGGAACAGTAGCTTACTTGTTTGTTAAACTCTTATCAAAGGACTTTAATTTCCCTCCTACACAGCCTGCAAGGGCTCCGTTCCACAATGCTGCAGTTTCAGAGATCACCAATCACCTGGCCCCTGGCGCCTGGCTCACCTGTATCCCTTCACCCTCGCCTGGAATTAAGAAATCGCCTGGCTGCTGTCTGTGTGTGCAGCCTCGCCTGGCCTCGCCTGGCCCTCGCCTGGCCCTCGCCTTGCCTCCAGCTTGGCGCCTGGCCCATCTGTCTGTCTAGCTCCAACAGTGCAGGCTAAATAATCGCCTGGCCCTCACCTGGTAAAAGAATGGAATCTGGCCCTATAAAATATTAGATGTGGGTGGTGTGTGGTGCCTGCCTGCAGGAGTGTGTGTGTGTGTGTGTGTGGGTTACAGCCTGAGGTGCAGGGTTGAGTAACCGGGTGGTAGCTGGCTAGCGACAGTGACTAAGCTCATGGCAGGGTACTGGGTGGAGGCCAGCTATTGATGGCCATTTAACAGTCTGATGGCCTTGAGATAGAAGCTGTTTTTCAGTCTCTGGTCCCAGCTTTGATGCACCTGTACTGACCTCGCCTTCTGGATGGTAACGTTGAGTGAACAGGCAGTGGCTCGGCTGGTTGATGTCCTTCTAGATGATAGTGGGGTGAACAGGCAGTGGCTCGGTGGTTGATGTCCTTCTAGATGGTAGCAACAGGCAGTGGCTCGGCTGGTTGATGTCCTTCTAGATGGTAGCGGGGTGAACAGGCAGTGGCTCGGCTGGTTGATGATTTTCTAGATGGTAACGGGGTGAACAGGCAGTGGCTCGGCTGGTTGATGATTTTCTAGATGGTAGCGGGGTGAACAGGCAGTGGCTCGGGCTGGTTGATGTCCTTGATGTCCTAGATGGTAGCTGAACAGGCAGTGGCTCGATGTCCTTCTAGATGGTAGTGAGCAGAACAGGCAGTGGCTCGGCTGGTTGATGTTTTCTAGATGATAGTAACAGGCAGAACAGGCAGTGGCTCGGCTGGTTGATGTCCTTCTAGATGGTAGCGGGGTGAACAGGCAGTGGCTCGGCTGGTTGATGTCCTTCTAGATGGTAGCGGGGTGAACAGGCAGTGGCTCGGCTGGTTGATGTCCTTCTAGATGGTAGCGGGGTGAACAGGCAGTGGCTCGGCTGGTTGATGTCCTTGATGTCCTTCTAGATGGTAGCGGGGTGAACAGGCAGTGGCTCGGCTGGTTGATGTCCTTGATGTCCTTCTAGATGGTAACGGGGTGAACAGGCAGTGGCTCGGCTGGTTGATGTCCTTCTAGATGGTAGCGGGGTGAACAGGCAGCATGTCCTTCTAGATGGTGGCTGGCTCGGCTGGTTGATGTCCTTCTAGATGGTAGCGGGGTGAACAGGCAGTGGCTCGGCTGGTTGATGTCCTTCTAGATGGTAACGGGGTGAACAGGCAGTGGCTCGGCTGGTTGATGTCCTTGATGTCCTTCTAGATGGTAGCGGGGTGAACAGGCAGTGGCTCGGCTGGTTGATGTCCTTCTAGATGATAGCGGGGTGAACAGGCAGTGGCTCGGCTGGTTGATGTCCTTCTAGATGGTAACGGGGTGAACAGGCAGTGGCTCGGCTGGTTGATGTCCTTGATGATCTTCTAGATGGTAACGGGGTGAACAGGCAGTGGCTCGGCTGGTTGATGTCCTTCTAGATGGTAACGGGGTGAACAGGCAGTGGCTCGGCTGGTTGATGTCCTTCTCTAGATGGTAACGGGGTGAACAGGCAGTGGCTCGGTGTCCTTCTGATGTAGCGGGGTGAACAGGCAGTGGCTCGGCTGGTGATGTCCTTCTAGATGATAGCGGGGTGAACAGGCAGTGGCTCGGCTGGTTGATGTCCTTCTAGATGGTAGCGGGGTGAACAGGCAGTGGCTCGGCTGGTTGATGTCCTTCTAGATGGTAACGGGGTGAACAGGCAGTGGCTCGGCTGGTTGATGTCCTTCTAGATGGTAACGGGGTGAACAGGCAGTGGCTCGGCTGGTTGATGTCCTTCTAGATGATAGCGGGGTGAACAGGCAGTGGCTCGGCTGGTTGATGTCCTTCTAGATGATAGCGGGGTGAACAGGCAGTGGCTCGGCTGGTTGATGTCCTTCTAGATGGTAGAACAGGCAGTGTCGGCTGGTTGATGTCCTTCTAGATGGTAGCGGGGTGAACAGGCAGTGGCTCGGCTGGTTGATGTCCTTCTTCTAGATGGTAACGGGGTGAACAGGCAGTGGCTCGGCTGGTTGATGATTTTCTAGATGGTAACGGGGTGAACAGGCAGTGGCTCGGCTGGTTGATGTCCTTGATGTCCTTCTAGATGGTAACGGGGTGAACAGGCAGTGGCTCGGCTGGTTGATGTCCTTCTAGATGGTAGCGGGGTGAACAGGCAGTGGCTCGGCTGGTTGATGTCCTTCTAGATGGTAGCGGGGTGAACAGGCAGTGGCTCGGCTGGTTGATGTCCTTCTAGATGGTAACGGGGTGAACAGGCAGTGGCTCGTTGATGTCCTTCTAGATGATAGCGGGGTGAACAGGCAGTGGCTCGGCTGGTTGATGTCCTTCTAGATGGTAGCGGGGTGAACAGGCAGTGGCTCGGCTGGTTGATGTCCTTCTAGATGGTAACGGGGTGAACAGGCAGTGGCTCGGCTGGTTGATGTCCTTCTAGATGATAGCGGGGTGAACAGGCAGTGGCTCGGCTGGTTGATGTCCTTCTAGATGGTAGCGGGGTGAACAGGCAGTGGCTCGGCTGGTTGATGTCCTTCTAGATGGTAGCGGGGTGAACAGGCAGTGGCTCGGCTGGTTGATGTCCTTCTAGATGATAACGGGGTGAACAGGCAGTGGCTCGGCTGGTTGATGTCCTTGATGATTTTCTGGTTGATGTCCTTCTAGATGGTAGCGGGGTGAACAGGCAGTGGCTCGGCTGGTTGATGTCCTTCTAGATGGTAGCGGGGTGAACAGGCAGTGGCTCGGCTGGTTGATGTCCTTGATGTCCTTCTGGATGATAGCGGGGTGAACAGGCAGTGGCTCGGCTGGTTGATGTCCTTCTAGATGGTAGCGGGGTGAACAGGCAGTGGCTCGGCTGGTTGATGTCCTAACGAACAGGCAGTGGCTCATCCTTCTAGATGGTAACGGGGTGAACAGGCAGTGGCTCGGCTGGTTGATGTCCTTCTAGATGGTAGGGGTGAACAGGGTGAACAGGCAGTGGCTCGGCTGGTTGATGTCCTTCTAGATGATAGCGGGGTGAACAGGCAGTGGCTCGGCTGGTTGATGTCCTTGATGATCCTTCTAGATGGTAACGGGGTGAACAGGCAGTGGCTCGGCTGGTTGATGTCCTTCTAGATGGTAACGGGGTGAACAGGCAGTGGCTCGGCTGGTTGATGTCCTTGATGATCTTCTAGATGGTAACGGGGTGAACAGGCAGTGGCTCGGCTGGTTGATGTCCTTCTAGATGGTAACGGGGTGAACAGGCAGTGGCTCGGCTGGTTGATGTCCTTGATGTCCTTCTAGATGGTAACAGGGTGAACAGGCAGTGGCTCGGCTGGTCCTGATGGTAACGGGGTGAACAGGCAGTGGCTCGCTGGTTGATGTCCTTCTAGATGGTAGCGGGGTGAACAGGCAGTGGCTTCGGGTGGTTGATGTCCTTCTGAGATGGTAGTCGGGGTGAACAGGCAGTGGCTCGGCTGGTTGATGTCCTTGATGATCTTCTAGATGATAGCGGGGTGAACAGGCAGTGGCTCGGCTGGTTGATGTCCTTCTAGATGATAGCGGGGTGAACAGGCAGTGGCTCGGCTGGTTGATGTCCTTCTAGATGGTAGTGGGGTGAACAGGCAGTGGCTCGGCTGGTTGATGTCCTTC
>NW_027033163.1:0-5812 GCF_034236695.1 Oncorhynchus nerka | reverse complement strand
TACCGTAATTGCTGGACTATAAGCCGCTACTTTATTCCCACGCTTTGAACCTCGCGGTTTTATACAATGGCACGCTGGCTAATTTAGGGATTTTTCTCGCTTTCACAAGATTCATGCCGCTAAAAACTGAGCACCGTCACATAATGTGACGTAAAATCGAGATGCGCTCAAACTTCCCATCATTCTGATTACGGTGAGTAATTTTGTCACCCCCATCATGGCAAAGACACAGAGAAATGCATATGATGCAGCTTTCAAGTTGAAGGCGATCGATCTGGCTGTTGGAAAAGGAAAGAGAGCTGCTGCACGGGAGCTTGGCCTTAATGAGTCGATGATAAGACGTTGGAAACAGCAGTGTGAGGAACTGACTCAGTGCAGAAAGACAACAAAAAGCTTTCAGAGGGAAGAAAAGCAGATGGCCCAAAGTATTTGCAGCCACTCGACATCAGTGTAAATTGTGCATTTAAGGTGGCGCTCCTTGTTCAGTGGGAGTCTTGGATGACAAGTGGGGAGAAATCCTTCACTAAAACGGGCTGCATGCGAAGAGCAACTTATGGTCAAGTCTGCCAGTGGGTCCTGACAGCGTGGAGCATTGTCAAAAAATCCACTATCATCAACGGGTTTCGAAAGGCTGGACTGCTGCGTGTTGAAGGGGCAGCATGAGCTCAGCGGGGTATTTGCCTCCGGATGAAAGTGACGAGAGCGACAATGAAAGCGATCCAACATCGGATGAAGCAATTCTGAGGCTATTCATCTCCGACACCGAAGGAGATGACTTCAGTGGTTTCAGTGCACAGGAGGAGGAAGATAGTGACCAAGTTCATTTGTTTCAATGTACCCGGTAGGCACCTGCGGCTATAGACATGTGCGGCGTATTTATGTACAAAAATACAATTTTTTATAATTCAGTGAGTGCGGTTTATGTTGAATTGCTTCAGCTGATTCAGCAATTGCAATTATTCGCAAACCAGACAGCATTAACTATAAATTATTGTTCAGTTTGCTCTCCTAAAACGAGGTTCTACTTCTCGTTCTTGGTACAACATAATACCAAGACATTAGGATATATATCAATTATTGTCATTTTAGACACTCCCATTCTGGACAAGCTCATGGAGACACAGTGACTGGCACACAGACATTGTGGAGCAAAGATATTAGTTCCCCCTCAATCATCCATTCACATGGTTTTAAAATATATGTTTACATGAAGACAAGCTTGACCTCTCCTCTCTGGCTGGTAACTGAACCCTGACAGAGAACAGATAACTGCAACCGCCACCACTATAGTACAACAAGATACATTCTATATGAGAAATAACTCACAAGCATATAATGAAAATAAAACATCTTATCTATGTTACCCAACTATTCTGATTAATCCCCAACAAGGTTCACCTTCCATTAGACAATGACCTTAAGTACACAGCCAAGACAATGCAAGAGTGGGCTTCAGGGCGAGTCTCTGAATGTCTGAGCGGGCCCAGCCAGAGCCCGGACCTGAAGCTGATCGAACATCTCTGAGTGACCTAAAAATAGCTGTGCAGCAACGCTCCCATCCAACCTGACAGAGCTTGAGAGGATCTGCAGAGAAGAAATGGGAGAAACTACTGTACTGGTATGCCAAGCTATTAGTGTCATAAACTAAGAAGACTTGAGGCTGTAACCAATGCCAAAGGTGCTTCACAAATTACTGAGTAAAGTCTGTATACTTACGAAATGTGATATTTCCTTTTTAAAAAACTATTTTGCAAACATTTCTAAAAACAGTTTTTGCTTTGTCATTATGGGGGTATTGTGTGTAGACTGGATGAGGGGAAAACTATTTTATCCGTATCATTATAAAGCTGTAAATTGTAGTAAAAGATCAAGGGGCAGTGACTACTCTCTGAATGCACTTTACCTCCGTACTTTTTTCAGGAAACCTTTCAGACGCAGTGAGGCCTGTGGTCGTCCTGAGAGCAAAATGTACATGTTCCTAGAGTCTCATCTTTCCATGGAGGCAGGGCCAAACTGCTCGGACACTACAGATGATTTTGCCAGAAGACCGATGTTCTGGATGTCTCATGATCTGACAAACACCGCTCTAGCTCTGTCACCTTTCACCACAGATGTGGAAGTGTTACAGGCGAATGTGTTGGATTGAGACGCATCCAATGTATAAAAAAAATTATTGATATCTCTAATTTAAACTGCAGATTATTTTGCTAATACTTTTATTATGCTAGTGGACCCATGGGAGCACGGACGCCAACCTTTGGGGTGTAACTAGCTAGCTAGGTAATTCAATTATTGTACATCTAACACATACATTACATATTAATAACTCAGAGCTTTACAGTTTTTTTTATTGCTTAGCACTATGTTTGCAAAACTCTACACACCAACCACAAGACCTTACACCCGAACCAGCAAAACATTACACATCTCTTGCAAAAGCAAGCAATGTTTGCAAAACCCAACAACTTTTAAAAAAGTTTTTTGCGTCAATACATTTTGAATAAAATAATTTGAATGGGACTGGAAGCTTTCAACTTTACTCACTGATGGTACCAAATAGAAAAACTTACCTTTTTTATTGGTAGGTGTAACAGTTTTGTTTTCTCAGTTTGTCTAACACATGCCAGTAAACACATACACACAGGTATCCAAATGTGTAAGTTTGGATGTGTATTCCAAACACACTATCAATACCATAATCAATTCTTATACCTCCTCAAACAACAAAAGCTCTCAGTGAAGAATACAAAAACATTTAGTAGCTTAGAAAAAAAAAGAACAATTACAGAACACATCTCGCCTTATTTGTTAGTCTGGCAATAAGACTTCATCCACATGCAATGTTGTATTGAGCTAGGCAGCATGGAAAGTATGGCTTGGAGTGCCGTATCCAGGCCTGGCATGACCCCTGATCGATGTCTCCACAAGCCTCCTCAATTCCCTGTAGAAGGGGTATGCGTTGGTGGGGTTGGCGATCATACACCTTCCAACGTCATGCAGAGAAGAATTATTCAATGGGATTCAAGAACGGAGAGTATGGGGGGAGATTGTGTGTTATGAAAAGTGGGTGACCTGTGAACCAATTGTGAACCACAGCAGCCCGGTGGAAACTAATATTGTCCCAGATGATAACGTACCTGGGCTGCTCTGGCCCTTGGTCATTAGGGATTAGTCTGTTGGGTAGGATGTCCAGAAATGTGATAATGTGTGCAGTGTTGTATGGGCCTAGGATTGCATGATGGCGAAGGACGCTCGTTTTAACTAATAACCGCACTTGTTATGTTGCCACCACGTCCTCCCAGGATGTTGATGATTGCACGGTGTCTGATGATATTTCTGCCACGTGCCCCTTGTTTGCAAGGTTGAAACATGCCCTTTCACATATATTAGCTCACGATGCACTGCATCTGCTTCTAGCTCCATCATTCTCTGAAAGAGACAAGACAAAACAATGTAGCACAGTACGAAAAGACAGGGATCAGTCAATACGATGTAGCACCATACACTTCCAGATCCAGTACCAATGATAGGATAGTATAGCGTACCTGCAAATATCTCAATTGTTTTACACGGTCTGAGTTTCTTCCCGAAAGGGACTCTGTACAGCTGCTTCATCCTCATTCTATTGCGTTTCAGTAGATGAGACATTGCAGAGAGACTCACTCTGTCGACGTTTGGAATATGGTGTTATCTGCCATTATGTGGTCCTGCAGTTCTCCGAGATCGTTATTTGCAATGACCGTATTTACAATGTGGGTCTCCTGCTCTGGGTTGAACAGTCAACATCTTGCACCAGATACTGGTTTTCTTGCAGTTCTGTAAAAACATTTGAATGGTTTTAGTGATAGATCCTTCTCATTATGAAGGTACAGTACATAATACTGTACCAGTAAGACTACAGCACTTACAGTTACCTACCGGTTCTCATTTCGAAATATCTGTATGATACCTGCAACAATATAGTGGCTCAGATTGGTTTCAACCCGTTGCCCAGACTCCATCATGCTCATCCCATGGTTGACAGGAAGAGGTGAAGGTCAACCACAGTCGCTCTGATTTCAGTCGCTCTGATTTCATCAGTTATTGTGTTCCTGACTCCCCTTCCTCTTCCTCTTCCACGTCCTCTCCTTCTCCCCTGTCCTACTTCACCTCTTCCTTCTCCTCCTCCTACTTCTTCACCTACTCATCCTCCGCTACCTCCTCCTCCTCTACTTATCACCCCTCTTACTCTCTGTCCAATATTGGCCTCCATTGTTGTCCAAACCAAATGTTTACCTGTGGCCTATTTATAGTGCTCAAGCTCTGATTGTTAAGTGAAGTCATCATCAAAGTTTTTTCACGTGTCCATGTGGAAAGGCAATTGGCGAAATAGTGTAGCAATGTTTACAGTTTTGCTAGAAGTGTGCTATTAAATTGTAAACTGACTATAAAGCAGTGAGTTGTGTTCACAGTTTTGCAAAAAGTGTGTTATAAAATTATAAACTTAGTGTAAAGCAAAGAACGTGCATTCAGATTGGCATACTTGGTAAATGCATTGGCTACAAGTGTTAATGGTTTCAGAGATAGTGCTTCAAGAATTACTGTTAGTGTTTAAATATTCGGAAAAAAACTGTAATATCCAAAGCAATTATTGCCTTAGTCTGTCACACTGCATGCTGTGCTGGCAAGCTAAAGGAGCTATCTAGCTAACTAGCAGTGTTAGGTAGCTCATGAAAACTCTTACCTACAGGCTGTTGAAGAACATTTCTCCTTCCACTGTCACCTGCCAGGTGAAAACATGTTTTAAGTCAACGTAATGACTATATAATCAAATAAAATTTGAACTTGCAATGTCTTCTTTGTTAGTTGGAGGCAGGGATAGAGGCGGAGCTTGGGAACTTTTCAAATTGTGATGGACAGATCTTGATAAATATGTTCTAGGTTCATGTGTCTCTTTTTGAAATAAACATAGCTAATCTTACTCAGCACACACCCCGTGTTAAGGGTTAGCGTACCCTCATCACATGTGGCCGGCCTGTCAGGAAGTCCAGGATCCAGTTGCAGAGGGAGGGGTTCAGTCCCAGGGTCCCTACATTGGTGATGAGCTTGGAGGGGACTATGGTGTTGAACCCTAAACTGTAGCATTCTTGTCCAGGTGAGACAGGTCAGTGTGAATTGCAAATGAGATTGTGACATCTGTGGATCTGTTGGGGCAGTATGTTAATTGGAGTGGGACTGTGATGACGGTGTTGATGTGTGTCATGACCAGTCTTTCAAAGCACTTCATACAGTGCCTCCAGATTATTCATACCTCTTGACTTTTTCCACATTTTGTTGTGTTATTTCCTGAATTAAATTAAATTGAGATGTTGTGTCAGGCTGTCACGACAAACAATACCCTCTTAAAGAAAAAGGGAATTATGTAGTTAGGAAAACTTTTTAAAATAAATGTTAAAAAAATGTAGCGCTTGAAATGTCTTAATTCAATAAATATTCAACTCCCCAAGAGGTTAATAATTATTAATAAATAAATAATTCCCATTTTGGGAACCCCCCCCCCACCCCCCCCTGAGCTGTAATGTGTGCGCAGGGAGCGCAGAGAAATAATCCTAAAAATATTTAACCTCCGCTAGATTAGCAAGAAAATATGGAACTCAAATGAAAGATAAACAAGTTGTTTATCTACCCAGCAAGAATCAGATTTCTAAAATGTTCTTACGGCGAAAACATAGCACATATTTATGTCCAACCACCACTGCAGACATACCTCATTAGCATAGCCAAGTAGGAAAAAATATGCAACTCAACAAGCATAGAGTTGAAAGAAAAATCA
>NW_027033162.1:0-5810 GCF_034236695.1 Oncorhynchus nerka | reverse complement strand
TACAGAGGGTACCGGTACAGAGTCAATGTAGAGGCTATATACAGAGGGTACGGTACAGAGACAATGTGGAGGCTACATACAGAGGTACCGGTACAGAGTCAATGTAGAGGCTACATATACACAGAGTCAATGTAGAGGCTATATACGGTACAGAGACAATGTGGAGGCTATATACAGGGGGTACCGGTACAGAGTCAATGTGGAGGCTATATACAGGGGGTACGGTACAGAGTCAATGTGGAGGCTATATACAGGGAACCGGTACAGAGTCAATGTAGAGGCTATATACAGGGTACGGTACAGAGACAATGTGGGAGGCTATATACAGGGGGTACCGGTACAGAGACAATGTGGAGGCTATATACAGGGGGTACCGGTACAGAGTCAATGTAGAGGCTAATATATACAGGGGTACCGGTACAGAGTCAATGTGGAGACTATATACAGAAGGTACCGGTACAGAGTCAATGTGGAGGCTATATACAGGGGTACCAGTACAGAGTCAATGGAGGCTATATACAGGGGTACCGGTACAGAGTCAATGTGGAGACTATATACAGGGGTACCGGTACAGAGTCAATGTGGAGGCTATATACAGGGGTACGGTACAGAGACAATGTGGAGGCTATATACAGGGGTACCGGTACAGAGACAATGTGGAGGCTATATACAGGGGGGTACCGGTACAGAGTCAATGTGGAGACTATATACAGGGGTACGGTACAGAGTCAATGTGGAGGCTATATACAGGGTACCGGCAGAGACAATGTGGAGGCTATATACAGGAGGTACCGGTACAGAGTCAATGTGGAGGCTATATACAGGGTACCGGTACAGAGTCAATGTGGAGGCTATATACAGAGGTGCCGGTACAGAGTCAATGTGGAGGCTATATACAGAGGTACCGGTACAGAGTCAATGTGGAGGCTATATACAGGGGTACCAGTACAGAGTCAATGTGGAGGCTATATACAGGGGGTACCGGTACAGAGTCAATGTGGAGACTATATACAGAAATTTGCGGTACAGAGTCAATGTGGAGCTATATACAGGGGTACCGGTACAGAGACAATGTGGAGGCTATATACAGGGGGTACCGGTACAGAGACAATGTGGAGGCTATATACAGGGTACGGTACAGAGTCAATGTGGAGACTATATACAGGGTACCGGTACAGAGTCAATGTGGAGGCTATATACAGGGGGTACCGGTACAGAGACAATGTGGAGGCTATATACAGGGGGTACCGGTACAGAGTCAATGTGGAGGCTATATACAGGGGGTACCGGTACAGAGTCAATGGGAGGCTATATACAGAGGGTACATTAGAGTCAATGTGGAGGCTATATACAGGGGTACCGGTACAGAGTCAATGTGGAGGCTATATACAGAGGTACCGGTACAGAGTCAATGTGGAGGCTATATACAGAGGGTACCGGTACAGAGTCAATGTGGAGGCTATATACAGAGGGTACCGGTACAGAGTCAATGTGGAGGCTATATACAGGGGGTACCGGTACAGAGTCAATGTGGAGGCTATATACAGGGGTACCGGTACAGAGTCAATGTGGAGGCTATATACAGGGGGTACCGGTACAGAGTCAGTGTGGAGACTATATACAGGGGGTACCGGTACAGAGTCAGTGTGGAGACTATATACAGGGGGTACCGGTACAGAGTCAATGTGGAGGCTTTATACAGAGGGTACCGGTACAGAGACAATGTGGAGGCTATATACAGGGGGTACCGGTACAGAGTCAATGTGGAGACTATATACAGAGGGTACCGGTACAGAGTCAATGTGGAGGCTATATACAGGGGGTACCAGTACAGAGTCAATGTGGAGGCTATATACAGGGGGTACCGGTACAGAGTCAATGTGGAGACTATATACAGGGGGTACCGGTACAGAGTCAATGTGGAGGCTATATACAGGGGGTACCGGTACAGAGACAATGTGGAGGCTATATACAGGGGGTACCGGTACAGAGACAATGTGGAGGCTATATACAGGGGGTACCGGTACAGAGTCAATGTGGAGACTATATACAGGGGGTACCGGTACAGAGTCAATGTGGAGGCTATATACAGGGGGTACCGGTACAGAGACAATGTGGAGGCTATATACAGGGGGTACCGGTACAGAGTCAATGTGGAGGCTATATACAGGGGGTACCGGTACAGAGTCAATGTGGAGGCTATATACAGAGGGTACCGGTACAGAGTCAATGTGGAGGCTATATACAGAGGGTACCGGTACAGAGTCAATGTGGAGGCTATATACAGGGGGAACCAGTACAGATCAATGTGGAGGGCTATATACAGGGGTACCGGTACAGAGTCAATGTGGAGACTATATACAGGGGGTACCGGTACAGAGTCAATGTGGAGGCTATATACAGGGGTACATTTTAGAGACAATGTGGAGGCTATATACAGGGGGTACCGGTACAGAGACAATGTGGAGGCTATATACAGGGGGCACGGTACAGAGTCAATGTGGAGTCTCTATACAGGGGGTACCGGTACAGAGTCAATGTGGAGGCTATATACAGGGGGTACCGGTACAGAGACAATGTGGAGGCTATATACAGGGGGTACCGGTACAGAGTCAATGTGGAGGCTATATACAGGGTACGGTACAGAGTCAATGTGGAGGCTATATACAGAGGGTACCGGTACAGAGTCAATGTGGAGGCTATATACAGAGGGTACCGGTACAGAGTCAATGTGGAGGCTATATACAGAGGGTACCGGTACAGAGTCAATGTGGAGGCTATATACAGAGGGTACCGGTACAGAGTCAATGTGGAGGCTATACAGAGGTACTGTACAGAGTCAATGTGGAGGCTATATACAGGGGGTACCGGTACAGAGTCAATGTGGAGGCTATATACAGGGGGTACCGGTACAGAGTCAATGTGGAGGCTATATACAGGGGGTACCGGTACAGAGTCAGTGTGGAGACTATATACAGGGGGTACCGGTACAGAGTCAGTGTGGAGACTATATACAGAGGGTACCGGTACAGAGACAATGTGGAGGCTATATACAGGGGGTACCGGTACAGAGTCAATGTGGAGGCTATATACAGAGGGTACCGGTACAGAGTCAATGTGGAGGCTATATACAGGGGGTACCGGTACAGAGTCAGTGTGGAGGCTTTATACAGAGGGTACCGGTACATAGTCAATGTGGAGGCTATATACAGGGGGTACCGGTACAGAGTCAGTGTGGAGGCTTTATACAGAGGGTACCGGTACATAGTCAATGTGGAGGCTATATACAGGGGGTACCGGTACAGAGACAATGTGGAGACTATATACAGGGGTACACATTTCAGAGTCAATGTGGAGGCTATATACAGGGGTACGGTACAGAGACAATGTGGAGACTATATACAGGGGGTACCGGTACAGAGTCAATGTGGAGACTATATACAGGGGTACCGGTACAGAGTCAATGTGGAGACTATATACAGGGTACCGGTACAGAGTCAATGTGGAGACTATATACAGGGGGTACCGGTACATAGTCAATGTGGAGGCTATATGCCAGGGAATTGCCGGTACAGAGTCAATGTGGAGGCTATATACAGGGGTACCGGTACAGAGTCAATGTGGAGACTATATACAGGGGGTACGGTACAGAGTCAATGTGGAGACTATATACAGGGGTACCGGTACAGAGTCAATGTGGAGGCTATATACAGAGGGTACCAGTACAGAGTCAATGTGGAGACTATATACAGGGGTACCGGTACAGAGTCAATGTGGAGACTATATACAGGGGGTACCGGTACAGAGTCAATGTGGAGGCTATATACAGAGGGTACCAGTACAGAGTCAATGTGGAGACTATATACAGGGGGTACCAGTACAGAGTCAATGTGGAGGCTATATACAGGGGGTACCGGTACAGAGTCAATGTGGAGACTATATACAGGGGGTGCCGGTACAGAGTCAATGTGGAGACTATATACAGAGGGTACCGGTACAGAGTCAATGTGGAGACTATATACAGGGGGTACCGGTACAGAGTCAATGTGGAGGCTTTATACAGAGGGTACCGGTACAGAGTCAATGTGGAGGCTATATACAGGGGGTACCAGTACAGAGTCAATGTGGAGGCTATATACAGGGGGTACCGGTACAGAGTCAATGTGGAGACTATATACAGGGGGTACCGGTACAGAGTCAATGTGGAGACTATATACAGAGGGTACCGGTACAGAGTCAATGTGGAGGCTTTATACAGAGGGTACCGGTACAGAGTCAATGTGGAGGCTATATACAGGGGGTACCGGTACAGAGTCAATGTGGAGACTATATACAGAGGGTACCGGTACAGAGTCAATGTGGAGACTATATACAGAGGGTACCGGTACAGAGTCAATGTGGAGGCTTTATACAGGGGGTACCAGTACAGAGTCAATGTAGAGGCTATATACAGGGGGTACCGGTACAGAGTCAATGTGGAGACTATATACAGAGGGTACCGGTACAGAGTCAATGTGGAGGCTATATACAGAGGGTACCGGTACAGAGTCAATGTAGAGGCTATATACAGGGGGTACCGGTACAGAGACAATGTAGAGGCTATATACAGAGGGTACCGGTACAGAGTCAATGTAGAGGCTATATACAGAGGGTACCAGTACAGAGACAATGTAGAGGCTATATACAGGGGGTACCAGTACAGAGACAATGTAGAGGCTATATACAGAGGGTACCAGTACAGAGACAATGTAGAGGCTATATACAGGGGGTACCAGTACAGAGACAATGTAGAGGCTATATACAGGGGGTACCGGTACAGAGACAATGTAGAGGCTATATACAGGGGGTACCAGTACAGAGACAATGTAGAGGCTATATACAGGGGGTACCAGTACAGAGACAATGTGGAGGCTATATACAGGGGGTACCAGTACAGAGACAATGTAGAGGCTATATACAGAGGGTACCAGTACAGAGTCAATGTGGAGGCTATATACAGAGGGTACCAGTACAGAGTCAATGTGGAGGCTATATACAGAGGGTACCAGTACAGAGACAATGTAGAGGCTATATACAGGGGGTACCAGTACAGAGACAATGTAGAGGCTATATACAGGGGGTACCGGTACAGAGACAATGTGGAGACTATATACAGGGGGTACCGGTACAGAGACAATGTGGAGGCTATATACAGGGGGTACCAGTACAGAGACAATGTGGAGGCTATATACAGGGGGTACCAGTACAGAGACAATGTGGAGGCTATATACAGGGGGTACCAGTACAGAGACAATGTGGAGGCTATATACAGAGGGTACCAGTACAGAGTCAATGTGGAGGCTATATACAGAGGGTACCAGTACAGAGACAATGTAGAGGCTATATACAGGGGGTACCAGTACAGAGACAATGTAGAGGCTATATACAGGGGGTACCAGTACAGAGACAATGTAGAGGCTATATACAGGGGGTACCGGTACAGAGACAATGTGGAGACTATATACAGGGGGTACCGGTACAGAGACAATGTGGAGGCTATATACAGGGGGTACCGGTACATAGTCAATGTAGAGGCTATATACAGGGGGTACCGGAACATAGTCAATGTAGAGGCTATATACAGGGGGTACCGGAACATAGTCAATGTAGAGGCTATATACAGGGGGTACCGGAACATAGTCAATGTAGAGGCTATATACAGGGGGTACCGGTACAGAGTCAATGTGGAGGCTATATACAGGGGGTACCGGTACATAGTCAATGTAGAGGCTATATACAGGGAATACCGGAACATAGTCAATGTAGAGGCT
>NW_027033161.1:0-5807 GCF_034236695.1 Oncorhynchus nerka | reverse complement strand
CCATCACTCCTGTGTTCCAATGGCACATTGTGTTAGCTAATCCAAGTTTATAATTTTAAAAGGCTAATTGATCATTAGAAAAACCTTTTGCAATTATGTTATCACAGCTGAAAACGGTTGTCCTTATTAAGGAAGCAATAAAACAGCAAGAAATGGCCAAGAAACTGAAGATCTTATACAACACTGTACTACTCCACAGAACAGCACAAACTGTCTCTAACCAGAATAGAAAGAGTGGGAGGCCCCAGTGCACAACTGAGCAAGAGGACCAGTACATTAGAGTGTCTAGTTTGAGAAACAGATGCCTCACAGGTCCTCAACTGGCAGCTTCATTAAATAGTACCTGCAAACACTAGTCTCACAATGGAGTGATGATTGGGGACTGACCAGGTGAATCCTGGTGAAAGCTATGATCCCTTATTGATTTTTAAGCCTTGAGACAATTTAGACATTGTGTGTATGTGCCATTCAGAGGTGAATGGGCAAGACAAAATATTTAAGTGCCTTTGAACGGGGTATGGTAGTAATGGTGTGGTGCCAGACGCACCGAGCCTTTCTCAGTACCAAGAACTGTAACGCTGCTGTGTTTTTCACGCATAACAGTTTCCCGTCAAGAATGGTCCACCACCCAAAGGACATCCAGCCAACTTGTTGGGAGTCAACATGGGCCACCATCCCTGTCGAATGCTTTTAAACCTTGTAGAGTCCATGCCTCGACTAATTGAGGCTGTTCTGAGGGGCAAAAGGGGGTGAAACTCAATATTAGAAGGCTGTTGCTAATGTATTGTGAGATTCAACTGGCCTTACTTGAGTTATAAAACTGTTGATATAAAGAGCGGTAATTGATTGAGCACTGATTTTGTGTTTTATCGGTCTGTTCCCAGCATTGTTCTGATTCGCGGTTTTAACGACAGACACAGAGTTTAAAACAGAATCCAGAGCTACGGATGCTGCTGCACCAATACAGCACCTCCAGGGTGAGTGTGTGTGTAAGAGCATCTAGAGGGTTAATGTCCAGAATGTTTGTGCTAATTTAGAGACATTTACTGACAATCTCCATTCTTCGGATGAATTCTGAGCTGGATATTCTGCCCACCCAGGTGATGCCGTTGGCTCCTGAGTGAATGAGCTGACCAATGAGGAAGAGAAGAGCACACACGAACACAGTGTAGTGGAAATGCTTAAATATTTGATGAGGAAAATAAATCACTTTATCACCTTACAGTATGGGAGTTGATGTTTAACACAATGTAAAATATAAAGTGCATAATGGGGGTTAACTAGTAGTAAAAGTAGAATGTTACCAACAATATTGAATAAAATGTAACGCATTAGAACTGGTTCAGTACAATACAAACTATTTAAGATGCAAATACATTCAGGGATCAGCCACATGGAGAGAAAGTTGCGTTTGCATGTGTGTGGTTGATAAGTGTGTGTTCAGCCATCGACGTTGAAGATCTTGTAGCTGAGGGCAGAAGGCAGGGAGAAGAAGAGCAGGCCCAGGAACAGAAGTCCCAGGACGGCCCCCAGCAGCAGAGCACAGTGCAGCTTGTACTGCCTCAGACTAGGATACCTACACGCACCGGGCTCAGCATCCACGACAGACTGGTGTTGGGACTACTACAGGGAGAGATGGAGATGTTTTACACACACGACAAAATATGCACACAATACCACTCAAAGAGTCGTCTAAATACTCATGCAACCTCTGCCACACACATCAAGAACACAAGCGACATTTATTAGACACTGTAAACGTATATAAACCTAACATTTCCCAAAATTGTTTTTCAATTCATTCAATTTATTTAAAGTCCTTGTTAAACAGACAAATTCAGATTGCACACTTTTCAACAGAAATATATAAATACACTTTATCATACAAACAGATGAGAGTTAGTGCAAACATTAAAATATATTTTTTTGTTGGTTTGTATTTTGTGAACACGGGATCACTAAAAATGACTGCAACACAAATGATGTCAAACTGCAGGCTGGCGTTTATTGGGGGATGAGTTTTGTCCTTGAGGCAGACCTGAGCTAGCTGCAAAGTCAAAAGTGCCAATTGTAAACATTTCTGGAAAGAATGTCACTTGTTGGTCTTAATTTAAGGCTAGGGTTATCAATTAGGTTATCTGTGTGGTTAAAGCTAGGGTTAATTTAAAATAAGATGTTATGACTTTGTGGCTGTGCCAGCTAGTGACCACTCTGCAGAGCTGCCTCCAGAAATAAGATCATGATGAAAAATGCTAACCTGCCTCATAACTACAGGTAGGTCAAGCAAGGGAAACCATGAGGGAACTGCCCACTGCAAACTAAGTAATCTCAAATCAAATTGTATTCATCACCTACACAGTTTACAGCAGGTTAAAATATGCAGTGCAATGCTGGCTGTGCCTCAACATCTCCTCAACATTGCAGAACAATATCAATAGTAATCAAAAGTCAATCAAAACAAGTCATTAGAGGAAGATAGTATGCATAGTAATTAAACTGACAAAAAACTGATAGGGCAAGCCGAGTAATCTGATAGGCCGATAGGGTAGAGGTCAAGATCAATCCCCACCTTCCTATTTCTGTACGTCTCATGTGCTATAAGATGCACATAACCACTTAGGAATCTCTACATTGTAAAAAAAATGGTCTAGATCCGGACATAAATAAAAGGTTTAGTAACTGACTGTAAAGTTACAATCGAAAGTCATGCCTTGTCAGATGACCATAAACTGAATCACTTTGAGATGTTAGAATACAGTTGCATGTATATTTGTTCCCTAACCTACTGTGCATTTGCTGATGGTAACAGTAAGAATCTATAAGAGCATTCCAGGTCACTGAAGGAAGGGCTGAAGAAACAAGCATTGTTCCATAAAATGTTGGTGTTTGAGGACACAAATTAAACCAAACGATAGCATGCTTAGCTCGGTAATTGATAAATATTCAAAAGTTATTATTGTATTCTTTGTTCCTCTTTAAATCTTGTTAAACTAGGTCCTAAGAAAATAGACATCTGTTGTTCAATCTCTTCATCATTATTTAAGATGTGTACAAAGGCTGCAAGAGGAACTTTAACTGTTGGAAACAATCCATTTGTTGTCCAGTTCAAGTGATCACACCAACCAACCCCATGATTCCCATTTAAAAACAGCCGTATCATAGAAGTAATGGGAAAAATGACAACATCACTTGAGAAATGTATGTCCATGCAAGACCAACAGTACCGATCAACTGACCACTAACCATGTCCTTCCAAATCATTTAAGTCACAAATAAATAGATAAATAAATAAACAATGTCTCAAATGTTACATCAGGGTATGCCACATCATTGATCAGATCAGGGGCGAGGAGTTTGATTGGTTAGTCAGTGGTCATCGCAGGAGTGGTTAGGCCCACTGTGCTACTGTAGAGTAGAAGATATATGGACGTTCTTGGTTTTTAGTAGTTAAAGCGATAGATAAAAGGTCCAAAGGATAGATAGAACGACCTTGAGTAGAATGTGTGTTAAGCAGCACTGCCCAGGTTAGATGGGTGGTGGGGCGGGGGCAAGGCTGGGATGTTGAGGGAGGGGGGCTGCAATCATCTTGTCTCCGCATGTATCCACTCATTCATCCCCCTCAGGCCCCCAGCAGCTTCTTGACCAGGTAGCCAGGCATGCTGTAGAGGAAGAGCCCCAGCATCATGAGCAGCAGCAGGGCCACAATCATCTTGATGATGAGCCACTTGTAGCGGTTACACACCAGGTAGCGGATGGCCTTCAGGGGGCTCAGGAACCACAGGAAGGTGGTGTCTGGCCGACTGGGGGGTAGAGGGGGGTAGAGGGGTAGAAGATATAGGGAAGGGAGTGGAGAAGGACATTGGGTTGATGGAGGGCAGTTGTGGGAGAGGTAGAGGTGGGGGACAGAGGGGTGAGTAGGTTAAAGGGAAGATAGTGGGTGGGGTGAGGAAACGGTGATAAGGGGGCCAGAGGTGGAGGAGGAAAAGAGAAAAGAGGAGGGCCAGTGTTAGTGAGCCATATATGATGTATGACTATTTCCAACGGATCACATTTCTCCGTACACTACTACGCAAACAACTCTGTTTATGAAATAACTACATTATTTGTATTAACCAAAAGACCATTGCACAGTCAGCTAAGCACAGATATATTCCTCAGACAATGAAGACATAAAATAGGATGATGATTGTTTGACATTTTTCAGACACTCACATAGTGACTTACAGGAACAATTAGGTTTAAGTGACTTGCTCAAGGGCACATCGATCAATTTTTCACCTATTTGGCTCAGGGATTTGAACCAGTGACCTTACGGTTACTGGCCCAACGCTCTTAAGCGATAGGCTACCTGCCGCCCATATAATGACAGCCCTTATTGTTGATTTGTAGTTAATGTTGTTAACAACCTGAATAAATGTATTTTATGTTTTTTCTTACATTCAGATTTCAGGGAGAATTTCACTGTAAATTTACAGCATTATCCCGGCACCAGAGTTGCAGCTTAATACTGTAATTTTGCTGTACAGCATCGATGCAGTTATATATTTCACAGTACTATTTTCCTTACTGTAAAACATTACAGCATCCAATTTACAGCAGGGATGCTGTATGCTGCAACATGTTTTACAGTAAGGAAAATTACCATCTGTAGATTGTGTGATTTGATTGGTCAACACACCATCTGTAGATTGTGTGATTTGATTGGTCAACATAACATCAGTAGATTGTGTGATTTGATTGAACAGGGCTCCGGCAGCCGAGCGGAAATGGAGGAAAACTCGCCTCCCTGCGGACCTGGCATCCTTTCACTCCCTCCTCTCTACATTTTCCTCCTCTGTCTCTGCTGCTAAAGCCACTTTCTACCACTCTAAATTCCAAGCATCTGCCTCTAACCCTAGGAAGCTCTTTGCCACCTTCTCCTCCCTCTTGAATCCTCCTCCCCTCCCCCCTCCTCCCTCTCTGCAGATGACTTCGTCAACCATTTTGAAAAGAAGGTCGACGACATCCGATCCTCGTTTGCTAAGTCAAACGACACCGCTGGTTCTGCTCACACTGCCCTACCCTGTGCTCTGACCTCTTTCTCCTCTCTCTCCAGATGACATCTCGCGTCTTGTGACGGCCGGCCGCCCCTCTGACGACCAGGTGGCGAATCGCATCTCTGCATGTCTGGCAGACATATCAGTGTGGATGACGGATCATCACCTCAAGCTGAACCTCGGCAAGACGGAGCTGCTCTTCCTCCCGGGAAGGACTGCCCGCTCCATGATCTCGCCATCACGGTTGACAACTCCATTGTGTCCTCGCCCCAGAGCGCTAAGAACCTTGGCGTGATCCTGGACAACACCCTGTCGCTCTCAAATAACATCAAGGCGTGGCCCGTTCCCTGTAGGTTCATGCTCTACAACATCCGCAGAGTACGACCCTGCCTCACACAGGAAGCGGCGCAGGTCCTAATCCAGGCACTTGTCATCTCCCGTCTGGATTACTGCAACTCGCTGTTGGCTGGGCTCCCTGCCTGTGCCATTAAACCCCTACAACTCATCCAGAACGCCGCAGCCCGTCTGGTGTTCAACCTTCCCAAGTTCCTTCACGTCACCCTCCGCTCCTCCGCTCTCTCCACTGGCTTCCAGTTGAAGCCGCATCCGCTACAAGACCATGGTGCTTGCCTCACGGAGCTGTGAGGGGAACGGGCACCTCAGTACCTCCAGGCTCTGATCAGGCCCTACACCCAAACAAGGGCACTGCGTTTCATCCACCTCTGGCCTGCCTCGCCGCTCCCTACCACTGAGGAAGTACAGTTCCCGCTC
>NW_027033160.1:0-5806 GCF_034236695.1 Oncorhynchus nerka | reverse complement strand
CGTGTCCTTAGCTGAGGTGTTGTCGTGTCCTTAGCTGAGGTCGTTGTGTCCTGCTAGCTGAGGTGTCGTGGTCATGTCCTGAGCTGAGCTGTGCGTGTCGTGTCCTGAGCTGAGCTGTACGTGTCGTGTCCTGAGCTGAGCGTGTCGTGTCGTGTCCTGAGCTGAGGTGTCGTGTCGTGTCCTGAGCTGAGGTGTGGTGTCGTGTCAGGTCCTGAGCTGAGGTGTTGTGTCGTGTCCTGAGCTGAGGTGTTGTGTTGTGTCCTGAGCTGAGGTGTTGTGTCGTGTCCTGAGCTGAGGTGTTGTGTTGTGTCCTGAGCTGAGGTGTTGTGTTGTGTCCTGAGCTGAGGTGTTGTGTTGTGTCCTGAGCTGAGGTGTTGTGTTGTGTCCTGAGCTGAGGTGTTGTGTCGTGTCCTGAGCTGAGTGTTGTTGTGTCCTGAGCTGAGGTGTTGTGTTGTGTCCTGAGCTGAGGTGTTGTGTTGTGAAACTGAGCTGAGGTGTTGTGTCCCTTAGCTGAGGTGTTGTGTCCTTAGCTGAGGTGTTGTGTGTTGTCTTAGCTGAGGTGTTGTGTCATAGGCTGAGGTGTTGTGTCTGAGCTGAGGTGTTGTGTCCTTAGCTGGTGTTGTGTCCTTAACTGGCTGTTGTGTTTTGTCCCTGAGCTGAGGAGGTGTTGTGTTGTGTCACCTGATGTGAGGTGTTGTGTTGTGTCCTGGCTGAGGTGTGGTGTGTGTCCTTGGCTGAGTGTTGTGTCCTTAGCTGAGTGTTGTGTCCTTAGCTGAGGTGTTGTGTCACATAGCTGAGTGTTGTGTCCTTAGCTGAGGTGTGGAAGTGTCGTGTCCTGAGCTGGTGTGGTGTCATGTCACTGAGCTGAGGTGTCGTGTCGTGTCCTGAGCTGAGGTGTCGTGTCCTGAGCTGAGGGTGTGTATGTCGTGTCCTGAGCTGAGGCTGAGGTGTGTCCTGAAGCTGAGGTGTCCGTGTCTGAGCTGAGGTGTCGTGTCGTGTCGTGTCCTGAGCTGAGGTGTGGTGTCGTGTCCTGAGCTGAGTGTCGTGTCGTGTCCTGAGCTGAGGGTGTCGTGTCGTGTCTGAGCTGAGGTGTCGTGTCGTGTCCTGAGCTGGTGTCGTGTCGTGTCCTGAGCTGAGTGTCGGTGTTCGTGTCTAGCTGAGGTGTCGTGTCGTGTCCTGAGCTGAGAGTGTCGTGTCGTGTCCTTAGCTGAGGTGTTGTCGTAATCATGGCTGAGGTGTTGTCGTGTCCTTAGCTGAGGGTTTTGTCGTGTCTGGAGCTGGGCTGTTGTGGGCGTGTCCTGAGCTGAGCTGTTGTCGTGTCCTGAGCTGAGCTGTTGTGTGTCGTGTCCTGAGCTGAGCTGTTGTGTAGGTGTCCTGAGCTGAGCTGTTGTGTCGTGTCCTGAGCTGGGTTGAGGTGTCGTGTCGTGTAAAATGTCACTGGCTGAGGTGTCGTGTCGTGTCCTGAGCTGAGGGTGTTGTGTTTGTGTCCTGAGCTGAGCTGAGGTGTTGTGTCCTGAGCTGAGCTGAGGTGTTGTGTTGTGTGTCCTGAGCTGAGGTGTTGTGTTGTGTCCTGAGCTGAGGTGTTGTGTTGTGTCCTGAGCTGAGGTGTTGTGTTGTCCTGAGCTGAGGTGTTGTGTTGTGTCCTGAGCTGGTGTGTTGTGTCTGAGCTGAGTGTTGTGTTTGTGTCCTGAGCTGAGGTGTTGTGTTTGTGTCCTGAGCTGAGGTGTTGTGTTATTATCCTGAGCTGAGGTGTTGTGTTGTGTCCTGAGCTGAGGTGTTGTGTTGTGTCCTGAGCTGAGAGTGTTGTGTTATTGTCCTGAGTGTTGTGTTGTGCAGTATGTGTTGTGTTGTGTCCTGAGCTGGTTTGTGTCCTTAGCTGAAGGGGTTTGTGTCCTTAGCTGAGGTGTTGTGTCCTTAGCTGAGTGTTGTGTCCTTAGCTGTTGTGTCCTTAGCTGAGGTGTTGTCGTGTCCTTAGCTGAGGTGTTGTCGTGTCCCCTTAGCTGAGGTGTTGTCGTGTCCTTAGCTGAGGTGTTGTGTTGTGTCCTTAGCTGAGGTGTTGTGTTGTGTCCTGAGCTGAGTGTTGTGTTGTGTCCTGATTTGAGTGTTGTGTTGTGTCCTGAGCTGAGTGTTGTGTTGTGTCCTGGCTGAGTGTTGTGTTGTGTCCTGAGCTGAGGTGTTGTGTTGTGTCCTGAGCTGAGGTGTTGTTTTGTGTCCTGAGCTGAGGTGTTGTGTTGTGTCCTGAGCTGAGGTGTTGTGTTTGTGTCCTGAGCTGAGGGTGTTGTTTTGTGTCTGGGCTGAGGGTGTTGTGTTGTGTCTGAGCTGAGGTGTTGTGTTGTGTCTGAGCTGAGGTGTTGTGTTGTGTCCTGAGCTGAGTGTTGTGTTGTGCCTGAGTGTTGTGTTGTGTCCTGAGCTGAGAGTGTTTGTGTTTGTGTCCTGAGCTGAGGTGTTGTGTCACTTAACTGGTATGTTGTGTCCTTAGCTGAGGTGTTGTGTCCTTAGCTGAGGTGTTGTGTCATAGCTGGGTGTTGTGTCTAGCTGAGTGTTGTGTCCTTAGCTGAGGTGTCGTGTCCTTAGCTGAGGTGTTGTCGTGTCCTTAGCTGAGGTGTTGTGCGTGTCCTTAGCTGAAGGTGTTGTCAGATAATCCTTAGCTGAGGTGTTGTGTCCTTGGCTGAGGGGGTGTTATCATCTATAGCTGAGTGTTGCTGTGTCATGGCTGGTGTTAGCCGTGTCCTTAGCTGAGTGTTGTGTCATGGCTGAGGTGTGGAGTGTCATGTCCTGAGCTGAAGCTGTCGTGTCGTGTCTGTGAGCTGGAGGTTGGTGCCCTGAGGTGTTGTGTTGTGTCCTGAGCTGAGGTGTTGTGTTGTGTCCTGAGCTGAGGTGTTGTGTTGTGTCCTGAGCTGAGGTGTTGTGTTGTGTCCTGAGCTGAGGTGTCGTGTGTTGTGTCCTGAGCTGAGGTGTTGTGTTGTGTCCTGAGCTGAGGTGTTGTGTCGTGTCCTGAGCTGAGGTGTTGTGTTGTGTCCTGAGCTGAGGTGTTGTGTTGTGTCCTGAGCTGAGTGTCGTGTCGTGTCCTGAGCTGAGGTGTTGTGTTGTGTCCTGAGCTGAGGTGTTGTGTCCTTAGCTGAGGTGTTGTGTCCTTAGCTGAGGTGTTGTGTCCTTAGCTGAGGTGTTGTGGTCCTTAGCTGAGGTGTTGTGTCCTTAGCTGAGGTGTCGTGTCCTTAGCTGAGGTGTCGTGTCCTTAGCTGAGGTGTTGTCGTGTCCTTAGCTGAGGTGTTGTCGTGTCCTTAGCTGAGGTGTTGTCGTGTCCTTAGCTGAGGTGTTGTGTTGTGTCCTGAGCTGAGGTGTTGTGTTGTGTCCTGAGCTGAGGTGTTGTGTTGTGTCCTGAGCTGAGGTGTTGTGTTGTGTCCTGAGCTGAGGTGTTGTGTTGTGTCCTGAGCTGAGGTGTTGTGTTGTGTCCTGAGCTGAGGTGTTGTGTTGTGTCCTGAGCTGAGGTGTTGTGTTGTGTCCTGAGCTGAGGTGTTGTGTTGTGTCCTGAGCTGAGGTGTTGTGTTGTGTCCTGAGCTGAGGTGTTGTGTTGTGTCCTGAGCTGAGGTGTTGTGTCCTTAGCTGAGGTGTTGTGTCCTTAGCTGAGGTGTTGTGTCCTTAGCTGAGGTGTTGTGTCCTTAGCTGAGGTGTTGTGTCCTTAGCTGAGGTGTTGTGTCCTTAGCTGAGGTGTTGTGTCCTTAGCTGAGGTGTCGTGTCCTTAGCTGAGGTGTTGTCGTGTCCTTAGCTGAGGTGTTGTCGTGTCCTTAGCTGAGGTGTTGTCGTGTCCTTAGCTGAGGTGTTGTTGTATCCTGGGCTGAGGTGTTGTCGTGTCCTTAGCTGAGGTGTTGTCGTGTCCTTTAGCTGAGGTGTTGTGTCCTTAGCTGAGGTGTTGTGTGTCCTTAGCTGAGGTGTTGTCGTGTCCTTAGCTGAGGTGTTGTGTCCTTAGCTGAGGTGTCGTGTGCGTGTCCTGAGGCTGTCGTGGTCATGTCCTGAGCTGAGCTGTCGTGGTCGTGTCCTGGAGCTGAGCTGTCGTGGGTCGGTCCTGAGCTGAGCTGTCGGTCGTGTCCTGTTTGAGGTGTCGTGTAAGTGTCCTGAGCTGAGGTGTGGTGTCGTGTCGTGTGTGAGGTGTCCTGAGCTGAGGTGTCGCCGTGTCCTGAGCTGGGGTGTGGGTAATCGTGTCCTGAGCTGAGGGTGTGGTCGTGTCCTGAGCTGGAGGTGTCGGTGTGTGTCGTGTCCTGAGCTGAGGTGTCGTGTCGTGTCCTTGAGCTGAGGGTGTCGTCGTGTCCTGAGCTGAGGTGTCGTGTCGTGTCCTTAGCTGAGGTGTTGTCGTGTCCTTAGCTGAGGTGTTGTCGTGTCCTTAGCTGAGGTGTTGTCGTGTCCTTAGCTGAGGTGTTGTGTCGTGTCCTGAGCTGAGGTGTTGTGTCGTGTCCTTAGCTGAGGTGTTGTCGTGTCCTTAGCTGAGGTGTTGTCGTGTCCTGAGCTGAGGTGTTGTCGTGTCCTTAGCTGAGGTGTTGTGTCGTGTCCTGAGCTGAGCTGTTGTGTCGTGTCCTGAGCTGAGCTGTTGTGTCGTGTCCTGAGCTGAGCTGTTGTGTCGTGTCCTGAGCTGAGTTGAGGTGTCGTGTCGTGTCGTGTCCTGAGCTGAGGTGTCGTGTCGTGTCCTGAGCTGAGGTGTGTGTCGTGTCCTTAGCTGAGGTGTTGTCGTGTCCTTAGCTGAGGTGTTGTCGTGTCCTTAGCTGAGGTGTTGTGTCCTTAGCTGAGGTGTCGTGTTGTGTCCTGAGCTGAGGTGTTGTGTCGTGTCCTGAGCTGAGGTGTTGTGTCGTGTCCTGAGCTGAGGTGTGTGTCGTGTCCTGAGCTGAGGTGTCGTGTCGTGTCCTGAGCTGAGGTGTTGTGTTGTGTCCTGAGCTGAGGTGTCGTGTCGTGTCCTGAGCTGAGGTGTCGTGTTGTGTCCTGAGCTGAGGTGTCGTGTCGTGTCCTGAGCTGAGGTGTCGTGTCGTGTCCTGAGCTGAGGTGTCGTGGTCGTGTCCTGAGCTGAGGTGTCGTGTCGTGGTCCTGAGCTGAGGTGTCGTGGTCGTGTCCTGAGCTGAGGTGTCGTGTCGTGTCCTGAGCTGAGGTGTCGTGTCGTGTCCTTAGCTGAGGTGTTGTCGTGTCCTTAGCTGAGGTGTTGTCGTGTCCTTAGCTGAGGTGTTGTCGTGTCCTTAGCTGAGGTGTTGTCGTGTCCTTAGCTGAGCTGTTGTCGTGTCCTTGAGCTGAGCTGTTGTGTCGTGTCCTGAGCTGAGCTGTTGTGTCGTGTCCTGAGCTGAGCTGTTGTGTCGTGTCCTGAGCTGAGCTGTTGTGTCGTGTCCTGAGCTGAGTTGAGGTGTCGTGTCGTTGTGTCCTGAGCTGAGGTGTTGTGTCGTGTCCTGAGCTGAGGTGTTGTGTTGTGTCCTGAGCTGAGCTGAGGTGTTGTGTCCTGAGCTGAGCTGAGGTGTTGTGTTGTGTCCTGAGCTGAGGTGTTGTGTTGTGTCCTGAGCTGAGGTGTTGTGTTGTGTCCTGAGCTGAGGTGTTGTGTTGTGTCCTGAGCTGAGGTGTTGTGTTGTGTCCTGAGCTGAGGTGTTGTGTTGTGTCCTGAGCTGAGGTGTTGTGTTGTGTCCTGAGCTGAGGTGTTGTGTTGTGTCCTTAGCTGAGGTGTTGTGTCGTGTCCTGAGCTGAGGTGTCGTGTCGTGTCCTTAGCTGAGGTGTTGTGTCCTTAGCTGAGGTGTTGTCGTGTCCTTAGCTGAGGTGTTGTCGTGTCCTTAGCTGAGGTGTT
>NW_027033159.1:0-5805 GCF_034236695.1 Oncorhynchus nerka | reverse complement strand
CTACTGTATTTGATGAGATGTATGAAATGTGTATATAGACTCTACTACTGTATTTGATGAGATGTATGAAAATGTGTATATAGACTCTACTACTGTATTTGATGAGATGTGTGAAATGTGTATATAGACTCTACTACTGTATTTGATGAGATGTATGAAATGTGTATATAGACTCTAACTACTGTATTTGATGAGATGTGTGAAATGTGTATATAGACTCTACTACTGTATTTGATGAGATGTATGAAATGTGTATATAGACTCTACTACTGTATTTGGATGAGATGTGTGAAATGTGTATATAGACTTACTACTGTATTTGATGAGATGTATGAAATGTGTATATAGACTCTACTACTGTATTTGATGAGATGTGTGAAATGTGTATATAGACTCTACTACTGTATTTGATGAGATGTATGAAATGTGTATATAGACTCTACTACTGTATTTGATGAGATGTATGAAATGTGTATATAGACTCTACTACTGTATTTGATGAGATGTGTGAAATGTGTATATAGACTCTACTACTGTATTTGATGAGATGTCGACATATATTTATAGACTTTACTACTGTATTTGATGAGATGTATGAAATGTGTATATAGACTCTACTACTGTATTTGATGAGATGTGTGAAATGTGTATATAGACTCTACTACTGTATTTGATGAGATGTATGAAATGTGTTATATAGACTTACTACTGTATTTGATGAGATGTATGAAATGTGTATATAGACTCTACTACTGTATTTGATGAGATGTATGAAATGTGTATATAGACTCTACTACTGTATTTGATGAGATGTGTGAAATTTGTTTATAGAGTCTCCTACTGTATTTGATTAGATGTATGAAATGTGTATATAGACTCTACTACTGTATTTGATTAGATGTATGAAATGTGTATATAGACTCTACTACTGTATTTGATGAGATGTGTGAAATGTGTATATAGACTCTACTACTGTATTTGATGAGATGTATGAAATGTGTATATAGACTCTAATACTGTATTTGATGAGATGTATGAAATGTGTATATAGACTCTACTACTGTATTTGATGAGATGTATGAAATGTGTATATAGACTCTACTACTGTATTTGATGAGATGTGTGAAATGTGTATATAGACTCTACTACTGTATTTGATGAGATGTATGAAATGTGTTTATAGACTCTACTACTGTATTTGATGAGATGTGTGAAATGTGTATATAGACTCTACTACTGTATTTGATGAGATGTATGAAATGTGTATATAGACTCTACTACTGTATTTGATGAGATGTATGAAATGTGTTTATAGACTCTACTACTGTATTTGATGAGATGTGTGAAATGTGTATATAGACTCTACTACTGTATTTGATGAGATGTATGAAATGTGTTTATAGACTCTACTACTGTATTTGATGAGATGTGTGAAATGTGTATATAGACTCTACTACTGTATTTGATGAGATGTGTGAAATGTGTATATAGACTCTACTACTGTATTTGATGAGATGTGTGAAATGTATATAGGTATATAGACTCTACTACTGTATTTGATGAGATGTGTGAAATGTGTATATAGACTCTACTACTGTATTTGATGAGATGTACGAATATGTTATATAGACTCTACTACTGTATTTGATGAGATGTATGAAATGTATATAGACTCTACTACTGTATTTGATGAGATGTGTGAAATGTGTATATAGACTCTACTACTGTATTTGATGAGATGTGTGAAATGTGTATATAGACTCTACTACTGTATTTGATGAGATGTGTGAAATGTGTATATAGACTCTACTACTGTATTTGATGAGATGTGTGAAATGTGTATATAGACTCTACTACTGTATTTGATGAGATGTGAAATGTATATAGACTTCTACTGTATTTGATGAGATGTATGAAATGTTTATAGACTCTACTACTGTATTTGATGAGATGTATGAAATGTGTATATAGACTCTACTACTGTATTTGATGAGATGTATGAAATGTGTATATAGACTCTACTACTGTATTTGATGAGATGTATGAAATGTGTTTATAGACTCTACTACTGTATTTGATGAGATGTATGAAATGTGTATATAGACTCTACTACTGTATTTGATGAGATGTGTGAAATGTGTATATAGACTCTACTACTGTATTTGATGAGATGTGTGAAATGTGATATAGACTTACTACTGTATTTGATGAGATGTATGAAATGTATATAGACCTAATACTGTATTTGATGAGATGTGTGAAATGTATATAGACTCTACTACTGTATTTGATGAGATGTGTGAAATGTGTATATAGACTCTACTACTGTATTTGATGAGATGTACGACATATGTTTATAGACTTTACTACTGTATTTGATGAGATGTATGAATGTGTATATAGACTCTACTGTATTTGATGAATGTTAAATGTGTATAGACTCTACTACTGTATTTGATGAGATGTGTGAAATGTGTATATAGACTCTAATACTGTATTTGATGAGATGTATGAAATGTGTATATAGACTCTACTACTGTATTTGATGAGATGTATGAAATGTTATATAGACTCTACTACTGTATTTGATGAGATGTACGACATATGTATATAGACTCTACTACTGTATTTGATGAGATGTATGAAATGTGTTTATAGTCTCTACTACTGTATTTGATGAGATGTGTGAAATGTGTATATAGACTCTAATACTGTATTTGATGAGATGTGTGAAATTTTTATATAGACTCTACTACTATATTTGATGAGATGTGTGAAATGTGTATATAGACTCTACTACTGTATTTGATGAGATGTACGACATATGTTTATAGACTTTACTACTGTATTTGATGAGATGTGTGAAATGTGTATATAGACTCTACTACTGTATTTGATGAGATGTGTGAAATGTGTATATAGACTCTACTACTGTATTTGATGAGATGTGTGAAATGTTTATATAGACTCTACTACTGTATTTGATGAGATGTGTGAAATGTGTATATAGACTCTACTACTGTATTTGATGAGATGTACGACATATGTTTATAGACTTTACTACTGTATTTGATGAGATGTATGAAATGTGTATATAGACTCTACTACTGTATTTGATGAGATGTGTGAAATGTGTATATAGACTCTACTACTGTATTTGATGAGATGTATGAAATGTGTATATAGACTCTACTACTGTATTTGATGAGATGTGTGAAATGTGTATATAGACTCTACTACTGTATTTGATGAGATGTGTGAAATGTGTATATAGACTCTACTACTGTATTTGATGAGATGTGTGAAATGTGTATATAGACTCTACTACTGTATTTGATGAGATGTACGACATATGTTTATAGACTTTACTACTGTATTTGATGAGATGTATGAAATGTGTATATAGACTCTACTACTGTATTTGATGAGATGTGTGAAATGTGTATATAGACTCTACTACTGTATTTGATGAGATGTGTGAAATGTGTATATAGACTCTACTACTGTATTTGATGAGATGTATGAAATGTGTATATAGACTCTACTACTGTATTTGATGAGATGTATGAAATGTGTATATAGACTCTACTACTGTATTTGATGAGATGTGTGAAATGTGTATATAGACTCTACTACTGTATTTGATGAGATGTATGAAATGTGTATATAGACTCTAACTACTGTATTTGATGAGATGTATGAAATGTGTATATAGACTCTACTACTGTATTTGATGAGATGTGTGAAATGTGTATATAGACTCTACTACTGTATTTGATAGAGATGTATGAAATGTGTATATAGACTCTACTACTGTATTTGATGAGATGTGTGAAATGTGTATATAGACTCTACTACTGTATTTGATGAGATGTATGAAATGTGTATATAGACTCTAATACTGTATTTGATGAGATGTGTGAAATGTGTATATAGACTCTACTACTGTATTTGATGAGATGTATGAAATGTTATATAGACTCTACTACTGTATTTGATGAGATGTATGAAATGTGTATATAGACTTACTACTGTATTTGATGAGATGTGGAAATGTGTATATAGACTCTACTACTGTATTTGATGAGATGTATGAAATGTGTATATAGACTCTACTACTGTATTTGATGAGATGTGTGAAATGTGTATATAGACTCTCCTACTGTATTTGATGAGATGTATGAAATGTGTATATAGACTCTAATACTGTATTTGATGAGATGTATGAAATGTGTATATAGACTCTAATACTGTATTTGATGAGATGTATGAAATGTGTATATAGACTCTCCTACTGTATTTGATGAGATGTATGAAATGTGTTTATAGACTCTACTACTGTATTTGATTAGATGTGTGAAATGTGTATATAGACTCTACTACTGTATTTGATGAGATGTATGAAATGTGTTTATAGACTCTACTACTGTATTTGATGAGATGTATGAAATGTGTATATAGACTCTACTACTGTATTTGATGAGATGTGTGAAATGTGTATATAGACTCTACTACTGTATTTGATGAGATGTGTGAAATGTGTATATAGACTCTACTACTGTATTTGATGAGATGTGTGAAATGTGTATATAGACTCTACTACTGTATTTGATGAGATGTGTGAAATGTGTATATAGACTCTAATACTGTATTTGATGAGATGTGTGAAATGTTTATATAGACTCTACTACTGTATTTGATGAGATGTACGACATATATTTATAGACTTTACTACTGTATTTGATGAGATGTATGAAATGTGTATATAGACTCTACTACTGTATTTGATGAGATGTGTGAAATGTGTATATAGACTCTACTACTGTATTTGATGAGATGTGTGAAATGTGTATATAGACTCTAATACTGTATTTGATGAGATGTGTGAAATGTTTATATAGACTCTACTACTATATTTGATGAGATGTGTGAAATGTGTATATAGACTCTACTACTGTATTTGATGAGATGTGTGAAATGTGTATATAGACTCTACTACTGTATTTGATGAGATGTACGACATATGTTTATAGACTTTACTACTGTATTTGATGAGATGTATGAAATGTGTATATAGACTCTACTACTGTATTTGATGAGATGTGTGAAATGTGTATATAGACTCTACTACTGTATTTGATGAGATGTATGAAATGTGTTTATAGACTCTACTACTGTATTTGATGAGATGTATGAAATGTGTATATAGACTCTACTACTGTATTTGATGAGATGTGTGAAATGTGTATATAGACTCTACTACTGTATTTGATGAGATGTACGACATATGTTTATAGACTTTACTACTGTATTTGATGAGATGTATGAAATGTGTATATAGACTCTACTACTGTATTTGATGAGATGTGTGAAATGTGTATATAGACTCTACTACTGTATTTGATGAGATGTGTGAAATGTGTATATAGACTCTACTACTGTATTTGATGAGATGTATGAAATGTGTATATAGACTCTAATACTGTATTTGATGAGATGTGTGAAATGTGTATATAGACTCTACTACTGTATTTGATGAGATGTATGAAATGTGTATATAGACTACTACTGTATTTGATGAGATGTATGAAATGTGTATATAGACTCTAATACTGTATTTGATGAGATGTGTGAAATGTGTATATAGACTCTACTACTGTATTTGATGAGATGTATGAAATGTGTATATAGACTCTACTACTGTATTTGATGAGATGTGTGAAATGTGTATATAGACTCTACTACTGTATTTGATGAGATGTATGAAATGTGTATATAGACTCTACTACTGTATTTGATGAGATG
>NW_027033158.1:0-5802 GCF_034236695.1 Oncorhynchus nerka | reverse complement strand
CTCTATCTTACATCTCTATCATACATATCTATCATACATCTCTATCTTACATCTCTATCATACATCTCTATCCTTACATCTCTATCTTATATCTCTATCTTATATCTCTATCATACATCTCTATCTTACATCTCTATCATACATCTTTATCTTACGTCTCTATCTTACATCTCTATCTTACATCTATATCTTTTACATCTCTATCATATATCTCTCATCTTACATCTCTATCTTATATCTCTATCTTACATCTCTATCTTACATCTCTATCACCCTGCCGCTGGCCCTTCAACAGATCTTTAATGATCACAAAAGGTTCTGCTGTACCTAATGCTCTCTAATGATGTTGTTGATAATGATAATGTTAGGAGATTAAAAGGTTAAACAACAACTTATTGATTCCCACAGATCTGATTGGTGGTTGGGGGCCAAGGTGACCTAATGTAGACAGACGTGTCATAATAGGTTAAGAGTCAAACTAGGGGGGTTAAGATTCATTTGAATAACTGTTTATCTACAGTGGTCCAATTGAAGGCTGCAGAAGGTGTAAATAAAAACACACAGAAAAGTATAAATAAGGAAACAGAGATAAACCAATGCCATTATCAGGCCAAGACTCTTCCATGATATGGGTAAGGAAGTTAGGAATCTAAAGAAAATAGAACACAATACATACATAGAACACAATACACACACATAATACAATACACACATAGAATACAATGCACACATAGAACACAATACATACATAGAACACAATACACACACATAATACAAAACACACATAGAACACAATACACACACAGAATACAATGCACACATAGAACACAATACACACATAGCACACAATACACACACACCATACAATACACACACATAATACAATACACACATAGAACACAATACACACACAGAATACAATGCACACATACAACACACATACACACACACACACAATACACACACACACTACAACACACTACACACACATACAATACACACATAGAACACAATACACACACAGAATACAATACACACATAGAACACAATACACACATAGCACACACATACACACACACCACACAATACACACACAATACAATACACACATAGAACACAATACACACACAGAATACAATGCACACATAGAACACAATACACACATAGCACACAACACACACACACATACAATACACACACATAATACAATACACACATAGAACACAATACCCACATATAATACAATGCACACAACACACACAATACACACGCAGAATACAATACACACATAGAACACAATACACACATAGAACACAATACACACACAGCACACATAGAATACAATACACACACAGCACACAATACACACAGCACACAATACACACATACCACAAGACACATACACAGAATACAATACACACACATAATACAATACACACACAAAACACAATACACACATAGAACCCAATACACACACAGCACACAATACACACCTAGAACACAATACACACACAGAATACAATACACATATAAAACACAATACACACATAGAACACAATATACACACACATAGCACAATACACACATAACACAATACACATATATAAGGTATGTCCTTCCGGGTTGGAGCGATCTGGTCGCATCCGCGCTCCGGTCTGCAGGTTGTATAACTTTTTCATTACATTTCCATTACATTTCATTATAGTACAACGGTCTGATTTGTCTAATCTTAGCAATTTCCTCTTAGCTAGCTACATAGTAGTCGTTGTATCAAAGATAATTGCGAATTATCGATTTAAATGCGTCTCCTATCTGTCCAACACGTTCACCGTCTACCGTAGCACTGTAGCACTATCACACTCAACTGAACGTCCTGATTAGTGTAGTGTTAGCTAGCTACATAGCTAGCTACATAGTTGGCTTTGCTGTCTTGGTATCCAAGATAATTGTGTAGCTTTTAGGTGTGGAGTCTTAGAGTGATAATTATGTTATTATCGTATTTCGTCGCCCTCCTATCTGCCTAGCAGCTCCCGTTCTCGTTCACCGGCTACCGTAGCACTGTAGTAACTATCACACTCAACCGAACGACTTGATTAGTGTAGTATTAGATAGCTACATAGTTGTCTTTTGCTGTCTTAGTATCCAAGATAATTGTGTAGTTTAGGTGTAGTCTTAGAGTGATTATCTTAATTCACCGAGTTAGCTAGCCAGCTATTTTGTCGTCCTTAATGTAGGAGACACTCCTAGCTAGCCAATAGCCAGCCAACGTCTACTGAATAGAACTTTTCGCATTCGGTCGCATTCCGCGTCGCTCCACAGGTAGTATCACTTTTTCACTTCATTTCATTACAGTCCCAACGGTGTGATTTGTTTGATCGTAGCTAGCTACATAGCTAGCTACATAGCCGTCTTTGTTTCAAAGATAATTGTGTAGTCTAGAGCGATTTTCTAGGTTAGCTAGCCAGCTATTGTTTCTCCTATGCATGCGTAACCAACACTGCTAGCTAGCCAGCTGGCTCCCGATAAGCAGCATTGTAGAAACTTCACACTCAACGGTACGACTTGATTAGGGTAGTGTCAACAACGCAGCTAGCCTACCCCAGCAGTACTCTATCATTTTAATCATTTTTAGTCAATTAGATTCTTGCTACGTAAGCAACTTTCTGAACATTCGAGACGTGTAGTCCACTTGTCATTCAATCTCCTCTGCATTAGCGTAGCCTCTTCTCTAGCCTGTCAACTATGTGTCTGTCTATCCCTGTTCTCTCCTCTCTGCACAGACCATACAAACGCTCCACACGCATGGCCGCAGCCACCTAATCTGGTGGTCCCAGCGCGCACGACCCACGTGGAGTTCCAGGTCTCCGGTAGCCTCTGGAACTGCCGATCTGCGGCCAACAAGGCAGAGTTCATCTCAGCCTATGTCTCCCTCCAGTCCCTCGACTTCTTGGCTCTGACGGAAACATGGATCACCACAGACAACACCGCTACTCCTACTGCTCTCTCTTCGTCCGCCCACGTGCTCTCGCACACCCTGAGAGCTTCTGGTCAGCGGGGTGGTGGCACCGGGATCCTCATCTCTCCCAAGTGGTCATTCTCTCTTTCTCCCCTTACCCATCTGTCTATCGCCTCCTTTTGAATTCCATGCTGTCACAGTTACCAGCCCTTTCAAGCTTAACATCCTTATCATTTATCGCCCTCCAGGTTCCCTCGGAGAGTTCATCAATGAGCTTGATGCCTTGATAAACTCCTTTCCTGAGGACGGCTCACCTCTCACAGTTCTGGGCGACTTTAACCTCCCCGTCTACCTTTGACTCATTCCTCTCTGCCTCCTCTTTCCACTCCTCTCCTCTTTTGACTCACCTCTCACCTTCCCCCTACTCACAAGGCAGGCAATCGCTCGACCTCATCTTTACTAGATGCTGTTCCTCCACTAACCTCACTGCAACTCCCCTCCAAGTCTCCGACCACTACCTTGTATCCTTTTCCCTCTCGCTCTCATCAACACTTCCCTGCCCCTACTCGGATGGTATCGCGCATCCCAACCTTCGCTCTCTCTCCCCCGCTACTCTCTCCTCTTCCATCCTATCATCTCTTCCCTCTGCTCAAACCTTCTCCAACCTATCTCCTGATTCTGCCTCCTCCTTCCCTCCTCTCCTCCCTTTCTGCATCCTTTGACTCTCTATGTCCCCTATCCTCCCAGGCCGGCTCGGTCCTCCCCTCCCGCTCCGTGGCTCGACGACTCATTGCCGAGCTCACAGAACAGGAGCTCCGGGCCGACGGAAATGGAGGGAAGCTCAACCTCCCTGCAGACCTGGCATCCTTTCTCCCCTCCTCTCTACATTTTCCTCCTCTGTCTCTGCTGCTAAAGCCACTTTCTACCACTCTAAATTCCAAGCATCTGCCTCTAACCCTAGGAAGCTCTTTGCCACCTTCTCCTCCCTCTTGAATCCTCCTCCCCCTCCCCCTCCTCCCCTCTCTGCAGATGACTTACGTCAACCATTTTGAAAAGAAAGGTCGGCCGACATCCGATCCTCGTTTGCTAAGTCAGCGACACCGCTAGTTCTGCTCACACTGCCCTACCCTGTGCTCTGACCTCTTTCTCCCCCTCTCTCCAGATGACATCTCGTCTTGTGACCGACCGGCCGTAACAACCTGCCCGCTTGACCCTATCCCCTCCTCTCTTCTCCAGACCATCTCCGGTGACCTTCTCCCTTACCTCACCTCGCTCATCAACTCATCCCTGACCGCTGGCTACGTCCCTCCCGTCTTCAAGAGAGTTACCCCTTCTGAAAAAACCTACCTCGATCCCTCCGATGTCAACAACTACAGACCAGTATCCCTTCTTTCTTTCTCTCAAAACTCTTGAACGTGCCGTCCTTGGCCCAGCTCTCCCGCTATCTCTCTCAGAATGACCTTCTTGATCCAAATCAGTCAGGTTTCCAAGACTAGTCATTCAACTGAGACTCTACTCTTCTCTGTATCACGGAGCGCTCCGCACTGCTAAAGCTAACTCTCTCTCCTCTGCTCTCATCCTTCTAGACCTATCCCGGCTGCCTTCGATACTGTGAACCATCAGATCCTCCCCTCTCCACCCTCTCCGAGTTGGGCATCTCCGGCGCGGCCACGCTGGATTGCGCCTACCTGACAGTTCGCTCCCTACCAGGTGGCGTGGCGAGAATCAGTCTCCCTCACCACGTGCTCTCACCACTGGTGTCCCCCAGGGCTCTGTTCTAGGCCCTCTCTATTCTCGCTATACACCAAGTCACTTGGCTCTGTCATAACCTCACATGGTCTCTCCTATCATTGCTATGCAGACGACACACAATTAATCTTCTCCTTTCCCCCTTCTACGACCAGGTGGCGAATCGCATCTCTGCATGTCTGGCAGACATATCAGTGTGGATGACGGATCATCACCTCAAGCTGAACCTCGGCAAGACGGAGCTGCTCTTCCTCCCCGGGGAAGGACTGCCGGTTCATGATCTGCCTCCACGGTTGACAACTCATTGTGTCCTCCTCCCAGAGCGCTAAGAACCTTGGCGTGATCCTGGACAACACCCTCGTTCTCCAACTAACATCAAAGGCGGTGACGTTCCTGTAGGTTCATGCTCTACAACATCCGCAGAGAGTACGACCCTGCCTCACACAGGAAGCGGCGCAGGTCTAATCCAGGCGCCACATGTCTCCGTCTGGATTACTGCAACTCGCTGTTGTGGGCTCCCTGCCTGTGCCATTAAACCCCTACAACTCATCCAGTGGCACAGCCCGTCTGGTGTTCAACCTTCCCAAGTTCTCTCCACGTCACCCCGCTCCTCCGCTCTCTCCACTGGCTTCCAGTTGAAGCTCGCATCCGCTACAAGACCATGGTGCTTGCCTACGGAGCTGTGAGGGAACGGCACCTCACTACCTCCAGGCTCTGATCAGGCCCTACACCCAAACAAGGGCACTGCGTTCATCCACCTCTGGCCTGCTCGCCTCCCTACCACTGAGGAAGTACAGTTCCCGCTCAGCCCAGTCAAAACTGTTCGCTGCTCTGGCCCCCAATGGTGGAACAAACTCCCTCACGACGCCAGGACAGCGGAGTCAATCACCACCTTCCGGAGACACCTGAAACCCCACCTCTTTAAGGAATACCTAGGATAGGATAAAGTAATCCTTCTCCCCCTCCCCCCTTAAAAGACCTAGATGCACTATTGTAAAGTGGCTGTTCCACTGGATGTCATAAGGTGAAAGCACCAATTTGTAAGTCGCTCTGGATAAGAGCGTCTGCTAAATGACTTAAATGTAAATGTAAATGTA
>NW_027033157.1:0-5802 GCF_034236695.1 Oncorhynchus nerka | reverse complement strand
CATTTACATTTACATTTAAGTCATTTAGCAGACGCTCTTATCGGTGGGGTTTCCAGGTGTCTCCGGAAGGTGGTGATTGACTCCGCTGTCCTGGCGTCGTGAGGGAGTTTGTTCCACCATTGGGGGCCAGAGCAGCGAACAGTTTTGACTGGGCTGAGCGGGAACTGTACTTCCTCAGTGGTAGGGAGGCAAGCAGGCCAGAGGTGGATGAACGCAGTGCCCTTGTTTGGGTGTAGGGCCTGATCAGAGCCTGGAGGTACTGAGGTGCCGTTCCTCACAGCTCCAAAGGGCAAGCACCATGGTCTTGTAGCGGATGCAAGCTTCAACTGGAAGCCAGTGGAGAGAGCGGAGGAGCGGGGTGACGTGAGAGAACTTGGGAAGGTTAAACACCAGACGGGCTGCGGCGTTCTGGATGAGTTGTAGGGGTTTAATGGCACAGGCAGGGAGCCCAGCCAACAGCGAGTTGCAGTAATCCAGACGGGAGATGACAAGTGCCTGGATTAGGACCTGCGCCGCTTCCTGTGTGAGGCAGGGTCGTTACTCTGCGGATGTTGTAGAGCATGAACCTACAGGAACGGGCCACCGCCTTGATGTTATTTGAGAACGACAGGGTGTTGTCCAGGATCACGCCAAGGTTCTTAGCGCTCTGGGACGAGGACACAATGGAGTTGTCAACCGTGATGGCGAGATCATGGAACGGGCAGTCCTTCCCGGGAGGAAGAGCAGCCCGTCTTGCCGAGGTTCAGCTTGAGGTGATGATCCGTCATCCACACTGATATGTCTGCCAGACATGCAGAGATGCGATTCGCCACCTGGTCGTCAGAAGGGGGAAAGGAGAAGATTAATTGTGTGTCGTCTGCATAGCAATGATAGGAGAGACCATGTGAGGTTATGACAGAGCCAAGTGACTTGGTGTATAGCGAGAATAGGAGAGGGCCTAGAACAGAGCCCTGGGGACACCAGTGGTGAGAGCACGTGGTGAGGAGACGGACTCCCCACGCCACCTGGTAGGAGCGACCTGTCAGGTAGGACGCAATCCAAGCGTGGGCCGCGCCGGAGATGCCCAACTCGGAGAGGGTGGAGAGGAGGATCTGATGGTTCACAGTATCGAAGGCAGCCGATAGGTCTAGAAGGATGAGAGCAGAGGAGAGAGAGTTAGCTTTAGCAGTGCGGAGCGCTCCGTGATACAGAGAAGAGCAGTCTCAGTTGAATGACTAGTCTTGAAACCTGACTGATTTGGATCAAGAAGGTCATTCTGAGAGATAGCGGGAGAGCTGGCCAAGGACGGCACGTTCAAGAGTTTTGGAGAGAAAAGAAAGAAGGGATACTGGTCTGTAGTTGTTGACATCGGAGGATCGAGTGTAGGTTTTTTCAGAAGGGGTGCAACTCTCGCTCTCTTGAAGACGGGAGGGACGTAGCCAGCGGTCAGGGATGAGTTGATGAGCGAGGTGAGGTAAGGGAGAAGGTCACCGGAGATGGTCTGGAGAAGAGAGGAGGATAGGGTCAAGCGGGCAGGTTGTTGGGCGGCCGGCCCGTCACAAGACGCGAGATGTCATCTGGAGAGAGAGGAGAAAGAGGTCAGAGCACAGGGTAGGGGCAGTGTGAGCAGAACTGTGCGGTGTCGTTTGACTTAGCAAACGAGGATCGGATGTCGTCGACCTTCTTTCAAAATGGTTGACGAAGTCATCTGCAGAGAGGGAGGGGGGAGGGGAGGAGGGATTCAAGAGGAGGAGAAGGTGGCAAAGAGCCTTCTAGGGTTAGAGGCAGATGCTTGGAATTTAGAGTGGTAGAAAGTGGCTTTAGCAGCAGAGACAGAGGAGGAAAATGTAGAGAGGAGGGAGTGAAAGGATGCCAGGTCCGCAGGGAGGGAGTTTTCCTCCATTTCCGCCTCGGCTGCCCGGAGCCCTGTTCTGTGAGCTGCAATGAGTCGTCCGAGCCACGGAGCGGGAGGGGAGGACCGAACCGGCCTGGAGGATAGGGGACATAGAGAGTCAAAGGATGCAGAAAGGGAGGGAGAGGAGGGTTGAGGAGGCAGAATCAGGAGATAGGTTGGAGAAGGTTTGAGCCGAGGGAAGAGATGATAGGATGGAAGAGGAGAGAGAAGGGGGAGAGAGAGCGAAGGTTGGGACGGCGCGATACCATCCGAGTAGGGGCAGTGTGGGAAGTGTTGGATGAGAGCGAGAGGAAAAGGATACAAGGTAGTGGTCGGAGACTTGGAGGGGAGTTGCAATGAGGTTAGTGGAGGAACAGCATCTAGTAAAGATGAGGTCGAGCGTATTGCCTGCCTTGGGGAGTAGGGGGAAGGTGAGAGGGTGAGGTCAAAAGAGGAGAGGAGTGGAAAGAAGGAGGCAGAGAGAATGAGTCAAAGGTAGACGTGGGGAGGTTAAAGTCGCCCAGAACTGTGAGAGGTGAGCCGTCCTCAGGAAAGGAGCTTATCAAGGCATCAAGCTCATTGATGAACTCTCCGGGGAACCTGGAGGGCGATAAATGATAAGGATGTTAAGCTTGAAAGGGCTGGTAATTGTGACAGCATGGAATTCAAGGAGGCGATAGACAGATGGGTAAGGGGGAAAGAGAATGACCACTTGGGAGAGATGAGGATCCGTGCCACCACCCCGCTGACCAGAAGCTCTCGGGGTGTGCGAGAGCACGTGGGCGGACGAAGAGAGAGCAGTAGGAGTAGCGGTGTTGTCTGTGGTGATCCATGTTTCCGTCAGAGCCAAGAAGTCGAGGGACTGGAGGGAGGCATAGGCTGAGATGAACTCTGCCTTGTTGGCCGCAGATCGGCAGTTCCAGAGGCTACCGGAGACCTGGAACTCCACGTGGGTCGTGCGCGCTGGGACCACCAGATTAGGGTGGCTGCGGCCATGCGGTGTGGAGCGTTTGTATGGTCTGTGCAGAGAGGAGAGAACAGGGATAGACAGACACATAGTTGACAGGCTAGAGAAGAGGCTACGCTAATGCGTATTATGGAGCAGTAGACTACAGTATAGAGTAGCATACAGCAGTAGACTACAGTATAGAGCAGTAGACTACAGTATAGAGCAGTAGACTACAGCATAGAGCAGTAGACTACAGCATAGATCAGTAGACTACAGTATGGAGCAGTAGACTACAGTTTGGAGCAGTAGACTGCAAGTTACAGAGAATGTTTTCCGTGTATGTCCCAAATGGCACCCTATTCCCTATTTAGTGCATTGCTTTTGCCACAAGGCTCTGGTCAAAAGTAGTGCACTATATAGGGAATAGGGTGAAATAGGGCTCTGGTCAAAAGTAGTGCACTATATAGGGAATAGGGTGAAATAGGGCTCTGGTCAACAGTAGTGCACTAGGGGATAGGGTGCCATTTGGAACGGAATGGTCTGACATCATGTCCAGATTCAGTCTAATGCGTTCACTCTGTTATTTTCATGTTCCTCCTCCAGCCTTGATCCCAGATGCAGAGAATCAAATGAAAGCGTGTCTGGGGTGTTGGATGAGAGGCAGGGACGTGGGCCAAACCCCAGTGACAGCTGTCTGGGGTGTTGGATGAGAGGCAGGGACGTGGGCCAAACCCCAGTGACAGCTGTCTGGGGTGTTGGATGAGAGGCAGGGACGTGGGCCAAACCCCAGTGACAGCTGTCTGGGGTGTTGGATGAGAGGCAGGGACGTGGGCCAAACCCCAGTGACAGCTGCCTGGGGTGTTGGATGAGAGGCAGGGACGTGGGCCAAACCCCAGTGACAGCTGTCACTCATCATAAAGCTTGTGGTCTCGTCTCCGGCCCCCCCATTACATAATCTAGCAGCATTGTAAGCCCCCCATCACCATCATCAAATTCAACTACATTATCTGTCCTGTTTTAAACGATTATACTCCACTTCCCATAATGACTGTCATGACTAGTTTGTCATTGAGAGAGAGAGAGAGAGAGAGAGAGAGTTGATCAGGGCGCGGGTTCTTCTTCTCTTTCCACATATTTATAGTGGCTTGTTTGAAGATGTTGGTCGGCCTCGTTCCGTCGGGGGAGAAAGAAATGTCAGTCAAAAGAAGCTACAATTCATTACCTTCATTCTGAAGTTGAGATCTAGATTACTTCCCAAATGGCACCCTATTCCCTATACAGTGCACTACTTTTGATCAGAGCCCTATTCCCTATACAGTGCACTACTTTTGATCAGAGCCCTATTCCCTATAGAGTGCACTGCTTTTGACCAGGGCCCTATTCCCTATATAGTGCACTACGTTAGACCAGAGCCCTATTCCCAATATAGTGCACTACTTTTGACCAGAGCCCTATGGGGCTTGTTCAAAAGAAGTGCATATGGAATAGAGTTTATTTATTTAGGAAGCCTTGATTCTACAGAACAGAGAGAAGAGAGGAATCAGGAAGTCCACATCAGGAAGATAGAGAGGAATCAGGAAGTCCACATCAGGAAGATAGAGGGGAATCAGGAAGTCCACATCAGGAAGATAGAGAGGAATCAGGAAATCCACATCAGGAAGATATAGAGGAATCAGGAAGTCAACATCAGGAAGATAGAGAGGAATCAGGAAGTCCACATCAGGAAGATAGAGAGGAATCAGGAAGTCCACATCAGGAAGATAGAGAGAAATCAGGAAGTCCACATCAGGAAGATAGAGAGGAATCAGGAAGTTCACATCAGGAAGATAGAGAGGACTCAGGAAGTCAATATCAGGAAGATAGAGAGGAATCAGGAAGTCAACATCAGGAAGATAGAGAGGAATCAGGAAGTCCACATCAGGAAGATAGAGAGGAATCAGGAAGTTCACATCAGGAAGATAGAGAAAATCAGGAAGTCCACATCAGGAAGATAGAGAGGGAATCAGGAAGTTCACATCAGGAAGATAGAGAGGAATCAGGAAGTCAACATCAGAAGATAGAGATGAATCAGGAAGTCCACATCAGGAAGATAGAGAGGAACAGGAAGTCAACATCAGGAAGATAGAGATGAATCAGGAAGTCAACATCAGGAAGATAGAGAGGAATCAGGAAGTCAACATCAGGAAGATAGAGAGGACTGAGAAGTCCACATCAGGAAGATAGAGAGGAATCAGGAAGTCCCACATCAGGAAGATAGAGAGGAATCAGGTGTCCACATCAGGAAGATAGAGGAATCAGGAAGTCCACATCAGGAAAGATAGAGAGGAATAAGGAAGTCAACATCAGGAAGATAGAGGACTCAGGAAGTCCACATCAGGAAGATAGAGAGGAATCAGGAAGTCCACATCAGGAAGATAGAGAGGAATCAGGAAGTCCACATCAGGAAGATAGAGAGGACTCCAGGAAGTCCACATCAGGAAGATAGTGGAATCAGGAAGTCAACATCAGGAGATAGAGAGGAACCAGGAAGTCCACATCAGGAAGATAGAGAGGACTCAGGAAGTCCACATCAGGAAGATAGAGAGGAATCAGGAAGTCCACATCAGGAAGATAGAGAGGAATCAGGAAGTCCACATCAGGAAGATAGAGGACTCAGAAGTCCACATCAGGAAGATAGGGTGGAATCAGGAAGTCAACATCAGGAAGATGAGAGAATCAGAATCACATCGGAAGATAGAGAGAATCAGGAAGTCCCATCAGGAAGATAGAGAATCAGGAAGTCAACATCAGGAAGATGAGAGGAATCAGAAGTCAACATCAGGAAGATAAGAGAATCAGGAAGATAGAGAGAAGTCAGGAAGTCAACATCAGGAAGATGGGAGTGGAATCAGGAAGTCAACATCAGGAAGATAGAGAGGAATCAGGAAGTCAACATCAGGAAGATGAGAGAGGAATCAGGAAGTCAACATCAGGAAGATAG
>NW_027033156.1:0-5799 GCF_034236695.1 Oncorhynchus nerka | reverse complement strand
TGAGTAGGTCCAAACTGCTCCTACACGGTGTAACAGTACTGAGTAGGTCCAAACTGCTCCTACACGGTGTAACAGTACTAAGTAGGTCCAAACTGCTCCTACACGGTGTAACAGTACTGGAGTAGGTCCAAACTGCTCCTACACGGTGTAACAGTACTGAGTAGGTCCAAACTGCTCCTACACGGTGCAGCATTACTGAGTAGGTCCAAACTGCTCCCCACACGGTGTAACAGTACTGAGTAGGTCCAAACTGCTCCTACACGGTGTAAACATGTACCGAGTAGGTCCAAACTTCCTTTTCCTACACGGTTACAGTACTGAGTAGGTCCAAACTTCCTGCACGGTGTAACAGTACTGAGTAGGTCCAAACTGCTCCCACACGGTGTAACAGTACTGAGTAGGTCCAAACTGCTACATGGTGTAACAGTACTGAGTAGGTCCCCACCGGCTCCCACACACGGTGTAACAGTACTGAGTAGGTCCAAACTGCTCCTACACGGTGTAACAGTACTGAGTAGGTCCAAACTGCTCCTACACGGTGTAACAGTACTGAGTAGGTCCAAACTGCTCCTACACGGTAACAGCAACTTCGAGTAGGCCCAAACTGCTCCTACACGGTAACAGTACTGAGTAGGTCCAAACTGCTCCTACACGGTGTAACAGTACTGAGTAGGTCCAAACTGCTCCTACACGGTGTAACAGTACTGAGTAGGTCCAAACTGCTCCTACACGGTGTAACAGTACTGAGTAGGTCCAAACTGCTCCTACACGGTGTAACAGTACTGAGTAGGTCCAAACTGCTCCTACATGGTGTAACAGTACTGAGTAGGTCCAAACTGCTCCTACACGGTGTAACAGTACTGAGTAGGTCCAAACTGCTCCTACACGGTGTAACAGTACTGAGTAGGTCCAAACTGCTCCTACATGGTGTAACAGTACTGAATAGGTCCAAACTGCTCCTACACTTTGTAACAATACATCACGTAGATGTACAGTGCCTTGCGAAAGTATTCGGCCCCCTTGAACTTTGCGACCTTTTGCCACATTTCAGGCTTCAAACATAAAGATATAAAACTGTATTTTTTGTGAAGAATCAACAACAAGTGGGACACAATCATGAAGTGGAACGACATTTATTGGATATTTCAAAAAAATGTTACAAATCAAAAACTGAAAAATTGGGCGTGCAAAATCATTCAGCCCCTTTACTTTCAGTGCAGCAAACTCTCTCCAGAAGTTCAGTGAGGATCTCTGAATGATCCAATGTTGACCTAAATGACTAATGATGATAAATACAATCCACCTGTGTGTAATCAAGTCTCCGTATAAATGCACCTGCACTGTGATAGTCTCAGAGGTCCGTTAAAAGCGCAGAGAGCATCATGAAGAACAAGGAACACACCAGGCAGGTCCGAGATACTGTTGTGAAGAAGTTTAAAGCCGGATTTGGATGCAAAAGATTTCCTAAGCTTTAAACATCCCAAGGAGCACTGTGCAAGCGATAATATTGAAATAGAAGGAGTATCAGACCACTGCAAATCTACCAAGACCTGGCCGTCCCTCTAAACTTTCAGCTCATACAAGGAGAAGACTGATCAGAGATGCAGCCAAGAGGCCCATGATCACTCTGGATGAACTGCAGAGATCTACAGCTGAGGTGGGAGACTCTGTCCATAGGACAACAATCAGTCGTATATTGCACAAATCTGGCCTTTATGGAAGAGTGGCAAGAAGAAAGCCATTTCTTAAAGATTGCTCTTAAATACAAGTAAAACTAAATGCATGCTCTTCAACCGATCGCTACCTGCATCTACCCGCCTATCCAACATCACTACTCTTGACGGCTCTGACTTAGAATACGTGGACAACTACAAATACTTAGGTGTCTGGTTAGACTGTAAACTCTCCTTCCAGACCCATATCAAACATCTCCAATCCAAAGTTAAATCTAGAATTGGCTTCCTATTTCGCAACAAAGCATCCTTCACTCATGCTGCCAAACATACCCTTGTAAAACTGACCATCCTACCAATCCTCGACTTTGGCGATGTCATTTACAAAATAGCCTCCAATACCCTACTCAACAAATTGGATGCAGTCTATCACAGTGCAATCCATTTTGTCACCAAAGCCCCATATACTACCCACCATTGCGACCTGTACGCTCTCGTTGGCTGGCCCTCGCTTCATACTCATCGCCAAACCCACTGGTTACATGTCATCTACAAGACCCTGCTAGGTAAAGTCCCCACTTATCTCAGCTCGCTGGTCACCATAGCATCTCCCACCTGTAGCACACGCTCCAGCAGGTATATCTCTCTAGTCACCCCCAAAACCAATTCTTTCTTTGGCCGCCTCCCTTCCAGTTCTCTGCTGCCAATGACTGGAACGAACTACAAAAATCTCTGAAACTGGAAACACTTATCTCCCTCACTAGCTTTAAGCACCAACTGTCAGAGCAGCTCACAGATTACTGCACCTGTACATAGCCCACCTATAATTTAGCCCAAACAACTACCTCTTTCCCAACTGTATTTGATTTATTTATTTATTTTGCTCCTTTGCACCCCATTATTTTTATTTCTACTTTGCACATTCTTCCATTGCAAAACTACCATTCCAGTGTTTTACTTGCTATATTGTATTTACTTTGCCACCATGGCCTTTTTTGCCTTTACCTCCCTTCTCACCTCATTTGCTCACATTGTATATAGACTTGTTTATACTGTATTATTGACCGTATGTTTGTTTTACTCCATGTGTAACTCTGTGTCGTTGTATCTGTCGAACTGCTTTGCTTTATCTTGGCCAGGTCACAATTGTAAATGAGAACTTGTTATCAACTTGCCTACCTGGTTAAATAAAGGTAAAATAAAATAAAATAAATAAATAAAAAGATATCCATAAAAAGTTTCGTTTAAAGTTTGCCACAAGCCACCTGGGAGACACACCAAACATGTGGGAAGAAGGTGCTCTGGTCAGATGAAACCAAAATTTAACTTTTGGCAACAATGCAAAATGTTATGTTTGGCGTAAAAGCAACACAGCTCATCACCCTGAACACACCATCCCCACTGTCAAACATGGTGGTGGCAGCATCATGGTTTGGGCCTGCTTTTCTTCAGCAGGGACAGTGAAGATGGTTCAAATTGATGGGAAGATGAATGGAGCCAAATACAGGACCATCCTGGAAGAAAACCTGATGGAGTCTGCAAAAGACTGAGACTGGGACGGAGATTTGTCTTCCAACAAGACAATGATCCAAAACATAGAGCAAAATCTACAATGGAATGGTTCAAAAATAAACATATCCAGGTGTTAGAATGGCCAAGTCAAAGTCCAGACCTGAATCCAATCGAGAATCTGTGGAAAGAACTGAAAACTGCTGTTCACAAATGCTCTCCATCCAACCTCACTGAGCTCGAGCTGTTTTGCAAGGAGGAATGGGAAAGAATTTCAGTCTCTCGATGTGCAAAACTGATAGAGACATACCCAAAGCGACTTACAGCTGTAATCGCAGCAAAAGGTGGCGCTACAAAGTATTAATCTTAAGGGGCTGGAATAATTTTGCACGCTCAATTTTTCAGTTTTTGATTTGTTAAAAAAGTTTGAAATATCCAATAAATGTCGTTCCACTTCATGATTGTGTCCCACTTGTTGTTGATTCTTCACCAAAAAATACAGTTTTATATCTTTATGTTTGAAGCCTGAAATGTGGCAAAAGGTCGCAAAGTTCAAGGGGGCCGAATACTTTCGCAAGGCACTGTATATAATGAACAGACTAGGTCTATACTGCTCCTACATGGTGTAACAATACATCATGTAGATGTATATAATTAACAGACTAGGTCTATACTGCTCCTACATGGTGTAACAATACATCATGTAGATTCATACTGTTCTACATGGTGTAACAATACATCATGTAGATGTAGAGTTGAAGTCGGAAGATTACATACACCTTAGCCAAATACATTCAGTTTTTCCAAATTCCTGACATTTAATCCTAGTAAAAATCCCCTGTCTTGGGTCAGTTAGGATCACCACTTTATTTTAAGAATGTGAAATGTCAGAATAATAGTAGAGAGAATTATTTATTTCAGCTTTTATTTCTTTCATCACATTCAAATAAAATCAAATCAAATTGTATTTGTCACATACACATGGTTAGCAGATGTTAATGCGAGTGTAGCGAAATGCTTGTGCTTCTAGTTCCGACAATGCAGTAATAACCAACAAGTGGGTTAGAAGTTTACATTACACTTAATTAGTATTTGGTAGCATTGTCTTTAAATTGTTTAACTTGGGTCAAATGTTTTGGGTAGCCTTCCACAGGCTTCCCACAATAAGTTGGGTGAATTTTGAGCCATTCCTCCTGACAGAGCTGGTGTAAGTAAGTCAGGTTTGTAAGGCCTCCTTGCTGGCACACGCTTTTTCAGTTCTGCCAACACATTTTCTATGGGATTGAGGTCAGGGCTTTGTGATGGCCTCTCCAGTACCTTGACTTTGTTGTCCTTAAGCCATTTTGCCACAACTTTGGAAGTATGCTTGGGGTCATTGTCCATTTGGAAGACCCATTTGCAATCAAGCTTTAACTTCCTGACTGATGTCTTGAGATGTTGCTTTAATATATCCACAAAATGTTCCATCCTCATGATGCCATCTATTTTGTGAAGTGCACCAGTCCGTCCTGCAGCAAAGCACCCCCACATCATGATACTGCCAATCCCGTGCTTCATGGTTGGGATGGTGTTCTTCGGCTTGCAAGCCGAAGTAAAGCGTCAATATGGGACTCGATATTGGACTCGTTTTACTGTGGAAATAGATACTTTTGTACCGGTTTCCTCCAGCATCTTCACAAGGTCCTTGCTGTTGTTCTGGGATTGATTTCCACTTATCGCACCAAAGTACATTAATCTCTAGGAGACAGAACACATCTCCTTTCCTGAGCGGTATGACTGGCTGCGTGGTCCCATGGTGTTTATACTTGCGTACTATTGTTTGTACAGATGAACGTGGTACCTTCAGGTGTTTGGAAATTGCTCCCAAGGATGAACCAGACTTGTGGACATCTACAATATTTTTCTGAGATCTTGGCTGATTTCTTTTGAGAGTCACTGAGTTTGAAGGTCGGCCTTGAAATATATCCACAGGTACACCTCCAATTGACACAAATGATGTCAGTTAGCCTATCAGAAGCTTCTAAAGCCATGCCATCCTTTTCTGGAATTTTCCAAGCTGTTTAAAGGCACAGTCAACTTAGTGTGTGTAAACTTCTGACCCACTGGAATTGTGATACAGTGAATTATAAGTGAAATAATCTGTTGGTAAACAGCTTTTGTAAAAATGACTTTTTTTGTGTCATGCACAAAGTAGACCGACAACCAGAGTCAGCTTGCAGCGCCGGCCCTGTCACAAGGAGTTGCTAGTGTATGGCCTAACCGACCTCCCAAAACTATAGTTTGTTAAACAAGACATTTGTGGAGTGGTTGAAAAACGAAGTTTTAATGACTCCAACCTAAGTGTATGTAAACTTCCCGACTTCAGCTGTAGATTTGACCCATTTCAAATAAGCAAATATGCTTTCCAAACATGCCAGAAGGCAATCTAAAACAATGTAGTTAGAAGCTCTGGTTGGGCGCTATCAACATTCAATTCAATTCAAAGCTGAGTGACGTCGAGGCATAAATGTTTAAGTCCAGTGTACATTTATGAATGTATCTGCAACATACAGTATGTCGTATCATATTACCTAGGTCTACCTTTATAAATGTTAGGTCCAGTGTAGATTTATGAATG
>NW_027033155.1:0-5797 GCF_034236695.1 Oncorhynchus nerka | reverse complement strand
GCCTGATTCACAACGAGACAATTTCTTGATCAGAGACCTGGCAGTGTGGCACCAGCACAACAACCTCTCCCTCAGCATCAGCAAAGCAAAGGAGCTTATCGTGGACTACAGGAAACTACAGGAAACTACAGGAAACGGAGGTCCAAGGATGCCCCCATTCACAATCGACGGGGTTGAGAGCTTCAAGTTCCCCGGTTTCCACATTCCACAGCTCTATCACTACACACCAAGACAGTCATGAAGAGTCCTCTTAAAAACTGTGTCATGTCAGGTCTTCAAAAAAGTTCCACATATTCATGTTTTGATTGTTGTAATTTACCTTATCCAGAGCATTCATCTTGAGATAGTGCAGTCCAACCAGGTCCAGAGCATTCATCTTGAGATAGTGCAGTCCAACCAGGTCCAGAGCATTCATCTTGAGATAGTGCAGTCCAACCAGGTCCAGAGCATTCCAGTCCAACCAGGTCTTTTGCCTTTTGTCGTTCTGTTCCCAGGTAGGCCGTCATTGTAAATAAGAATTTGTTATTAACTGACTTGCCTAGTTAAATAAAGGATTCATAAAATAAAAAAATATAAAAAGATGGACAACCATATATCATAGTATATTTTCCCTGAGTAAAGTAGCTGTCAGCAAAGTCAGAGGAAAAATAGACAAGTGGAAGTATTAGTTCATGTTTAAGCTTTTTAGTGGGGGAGGAGATGATCTGGGATTATTTAAGATAATCTTTGAAGAGGTTTCAGATGTTTTCAGAAGATTGGCAGGGACTCTGCTCTCCTAGCTTCAAGGGGAAGCTCGTTCTACCACTGCGGTGCCAGGACAGAGAAGAGCTTGGACTGGGCTGAGCCGGAACTGTCCTAAAGGTAGGGATGTAGGGGTTCCTCTTGCTGTATCATAGGCAAGCACCATGGTCTTGTAGTGGATGTGAGGTTCGACTGGAAACTAGTGAAGTGTGTGGAAGAAGGGTGAATTTGGGAGAATTTGGGAAGGTTGAACACAAGGTGGGCTGCAGCATTCTGGATAAGTTGCGGGGCGTGATGGCACAAGCGGGAGCCCAGCCAACAAAGCGAGTTGCAGATCTCCCAGACGGGAGATGACGAGTGGATTAAGAGCTGTGCCGTTTCCTGTGTGAGGTAGGGTTGTACTCTACAGATGTTGTAGAGCATGAACCTGCAGGAGCAAGTCACTGGTTTGATGTGTGGCAGAGAACGACAGCTCTCCATGTTCACTGTAACGGTTTTGACTTGGAGGTTATTGTTTGTAGGGGTGCCAGGTAGGTTGTGCCTACCAGAGAAAATATTGATTTTCCTTTTGGTTTGGGGAGGGAATGAGTCTCGCCTGGTCTGTCAAGTCTACACCAATACAAAGGACTCATGTAAAAGCTGGGTATGGAAATACACTTTTCATAACCCCTTAAAACATTGGCAAGAACTTCAAAACAAATGTGTTGAATTAGGAACATAAATGATCACACCACATAATAATATAACAAACAATGAGCTCTGGTTCCAGAAAAGTCCTGTACTTCTAAAAGAGTCCAGCCTGGTAAAGGAGTTCAGAGAACCCTAAAGGAGTTCAAGGAACTCAAGTGACTTTTGTCAAGCAATGTTTGTCCGTTCATACAAGTGTAGCGAAACCCAGTCTCAATCGTACAATCAATCATACAAACAAAATATCAACTCTTTTACCACCATCACATCTATCACATCTCAATACTTCTTCAACTACATAAATCATCACCTGCATATCACACCAAAACAAATGAAATACCGTATACAAAGGTTGTAGTCAGTCGGTCAGTCAGACAATCCATCCACTCAACAGATCTCCAGCGGAGACCAACTGAGATGTGAAGTCCAAATGAAGCAATGATCCAACTTAAGTTGTAAATGGCAGACAAGGCTACAAAAGCAGCACTTTTAAATACAACAAAACAAACGGAGGCAAAAAGTCCCTTCAGAACTGAGGGCTGAACACTCCTCATTCACATCTCCATCACAACCCCACTTTGCACAGCTGATGCTGGTTATTAAATTGGAAATTGGAAGGAGAATCACTGGAGACCTGTTCAGACAAATTCAGGGCCGTCACATCACGCCAAGGATCTTTGTACTCTGGGAGGGCGACACTGTGGAGTTGTCAACCGTGATGAAGAGGCCTTGAGCGGGCAGGCCTCCCCCGGAGGAAGAGCACTGCCTTGTTAAGCCAAGCTGAGATAAAAGGAAGAGGAGCAGATTCATCTTGTCCAGGTTCAGCTTGAGGTGGTGGGCCGACATCCAAGTTGAGATATCTGCCAGGCACGCAGAGATGTGTGGCGACACCTGGGTGTCAGAAGGGGGAAGGAGAAAAGTAGTTGAGTGTCATCCTCAAAGCAGTGATAGGAGAGACCATGAGAGGATATGACGGAGCTGAGTGACTTGGTGTATAGAGAGTAGAGGAGAGGTCCATCCTGATAGCAGTGATAGAAGAGGAGGTCCATCCTCATAGCAGTGGTAGGAGAGACCATGTGAGGATATGACAGAACAGAGTGACTTGGTCTATGAGAGAAGAAGCAGAGGGACTAGAACCGAGGCCCTGGGGGACACCAGTAGTGAGAGTATGTGGTGCAGACACAGATCCTCTCCACATCACCTGGTAGGAGTGGCCTGCCAGGTAGGATGCAGTCCAGGAGTGGTGATAGAGCCTGAGACACCCTGCCCTGAGAGGTTGGAGAGGAGGACCTGATAGAGCCTGAGACGCCCAGCCCTGAGAGGGTGGAGAGGAGGACCTGATAGAGCCTGAGGCGCCCAGCCCTGAGAGGGGTGGGAGAGGAGGACCTGATAGAGTCCTGAGACACCCAGCCCTGAGAGGGTGGAGAGGAGGATCTGATAGAGCCTGAGACTCCCAGCCCTGAGAGGGTGTAGAGGAGGATCTGATAGAGCCTGAGAAGTCCAGCCCTGAGAGGGTGGAGAGGAGGATCTGATAGAGACTGAGACACCCAGCCCTGAGAGGGTGGAGAGGAGGACCTGATAGAGCCTGAGACACCCATCCCTGAGAGAGGAGAGGAGGATCTGATGGTTCACTGTATCAGAGGCAGCAGATAGATCTAGGAGGATGAGAACAGAGGAGACAGTCAGCTTTGGCAGTGTGGAGACCTTCCGTGACACAGAGAAGAGCAGTCTCGGTTGAGTGACCCGTCTTGAAGCCTGACTGGTTAGGGTCAAGAAGATCATTCTGAGAAAGATAATGAGAGCGTTGGTCAGAGACAGCACGCTCAAGTGTTTTGGAACGAAAAGAAAGAAGGAATACAGGTCTATAATTTTGGCGTCAGATGAGTTTGCTTGAGGAGAGGAGCATTTGACGTGAAAGGGGGCGTCAGTGGTCAGGGATGAGTCGATGAGGAAGTGAGAATGGGAGAAGGTCTCCAGAGTTGGTCTGGAGAAGGGAGGAGGAGGAGGGTCGAGTGAGCAGGTTGTCGGGCGGCCAGATCTCACCAGTCACAGGATATCATCTGGAAAGAGAGGGGAGAAAGAGGGTAAAGGGTGTAGGGTAGTTCTGGAGAGAGAGGGGAAAGAGGTACTCAATGGGCTGAGCACCCACCCCTTACAGCAGTAATACTCAGTCAACCCACCTTCCCATTACAGCAGCCAAACTACTCCAGTCAACCACACTTCCCCTTACAGCAGTAATACTCAGTCAACCCACACTTCCCCTTATAGCAGTAATACTCAGTCAACCCACACTTCCCCTTATAGCAGTAATACTCAGTCAACCCACACTTCCCCTTATAGCAGTAATACTCAGTCAACCCACACTTCCCCTTACAGCAGTAATACTCAGTCAACCCACACTTCCCCTTACAGCAGTAATACTCAGTCAACCCACACTTCCCCTTATAGCAGTAATACTCAGTCAACTTCCCCTTACAGCAGTAATACTCCTACTCAGTCAACCCACACTTCCCCTTACAGCAGTAATACTCAGTCAACCCACACTTCCCCTTATAGCAGTAATACTCAGTCAACCTTCCCCTTACAGCAGTAATACTCCTACTCAGTCAACCCACACTTCCCCTTACAGCAGTAATACTCAGTCAACCCACACTTCCCCTTATAGCAGTAATACTCAGTCAACCCACACTTCCCCTTACAGCAGTAATACTCAGTCAACCCACACTTCCCCTTACAGCAGTAATACTCAGTCAACTTCCCCTTACAGCAGTAATACTCCTACTCAGTCAACCCACACTTCCCCTTACAGCAGTAATACTCAGTCAACCCACACTTCCCCTTACAGCAGTAATACTCAGTCAACCCACACTTCCCCTTATAGCAGTAATACTCAGTCAACCCACACTTCCCTTACAGCAGTAATACTCAGTCAACCCACACTTCCCCTTACAGCAGTAATACTCAGTCAACCCACACTTCCCCTTACAGCAGTAATACTCAGTCAACCCACACTTCCCCTTACAGCAGTAATACTCAGTCAACCCACACTTCCCCTTACAGCAGTAATACTCCTACTCAGTCTAGTGAACTGTTGAATCTATTCAGCTCAAGGTCCACTTCATATATATTATGTTACCAGACTAAATTGACAGCTATACAAAAAAACACATCTTTCAGAAAACACATGTTACCTTTCATGGATTAGCGGCGGTGAATGTTTCTGGAGCTCATTGTGTTTTGATTAAACACGTTGATGTGAGGAGCGGTGACGTCAAGATCAGATGTACAACATCTCTCTGATTCAGAGAGATGCAGAAGATGTTGGGCTACTGACTACGTACCCACTGATGTCCAGTATTACCATCAGCTACAGAGAAGCATCGCATTTCCCCTGAGCAATGATTTACACACACACCTCATGTCTCCAACACACACACCTCATGTCTCAACAACACACACCTCATGTCTCCAACATGCACACACACTCATGTCTCAACACACACCATGTCTCCACAACACCCACCTCATCAACAACACCTCATGTCTCAACAACACACCTCATGTCTCTTTCACCTCATGCTCAACACACACCACATGTCTCAACAACACACCTCATGTCTCAACACAGCACCTCATGTCTCAACAACACACACCTCATGTCTCAACACACACCCCTCATGTCTCAACACACACTCATGTCTCAACCCACCTCATGTCTCAACACACACCTCATGTCTCAACAACACACCTCATGTCTCAACAACACACACCTCATGTCTCAACACACCTCATGTCTCAACGGCACCTCACCTCTCAACTACACACCTCTGTCTCAACACACACACCTCATGTCTCAACACACACCTCATGTCTCAACACACACCTCATGTCTCAACAACACACCTCATGTCTCAACAACACACACCTCATGTCTCAACACACACCTCATGTCTCAACAACACACCTCATGTCTCAACAACACACACCTCATGTCTCAACAACACACACCTCATGTCTCAACAACACACACTCTCATGTCTCAACAACAACACCTCATGTCTCAACACACACCCCTGTGTCTCAACAACACACACCTCATGTCTCAACAACACCTCATGTCTCAACACACACACCTCATGTCTCAACTACACCTCATGTCTCAGGCAACACACCTCATGTCTCAACAACACACCTCATGTCTCAACACACACCTCATGTCTCAATAACACACACCTCATGTCTCAACACACACCACATGTCTCAACAACACACACCTCATGTCTCAACAACACACACCTCATGTCTCAACAACACACCACATGTCTCGACGACAGCAGTCAACTAGCTAGCCACAGCAGTCAACTAGCTA
>NW_027033154.1:0-5791 GCF_034236695.1 Oncorhynchus nerka | reverse complement strand
ACGCCTGTATCTCTGTAGTGACTGGGTGTATTGATACACCTGTATCTCTGTAGTGACTGGGTGTATTGATACGCCTGTATCTCTGTAGTGACTGGGTGTATTGATACGCCTGTATCTCTGTAGTGACTGGGTGTATTGATACAGTGAGTCAGGAGGGACGCCTGTATCTCTGTAGTGACTGGGTGTATTGATACACTGAGTTAGGAGGGACGCCTGTATCTCTGTAGTGACTGGGTGTATTGATACGCCTGTATCTCTGTAGTGACTGGGTGTATTGATACACTGAGTTAGGAGGGACGCCTGTATCTCTGTAGTGACTGGGCGTATTGATACACTGAGTTAGGAAGGACGTCAGTATCTCTGTAGTGACTGGGTGTATTGATACACCTGTATCTCTGTAGTGACTGGGTGTATTGATACGCCTGTATCTCTGTAGTGACTGGGTGTATTGATACACCATCTAAAAGTGTCATTAATAACTGTGCTCAAAGGGATATTCAATGTCTGCTGTAAAATATAAAATACCCATCTACAATAGATTACCTTCTTTGTAAACCTCTGAAATTCACTGCTCGACTGAGGGAACTTACAGTATAAGGGCACAAGGTGAGACCCTAATGCAGACCCAGTATAAGGGCACAAGGTGAGACCCTAATGCAGACCCAGTATAAGGGCACAAGGTGAGACCCTAATGCAGACCCAGTATAAGGGCACAAGGTGAGACCCTAATGCAGACCCAGTATAAGGAGCACAAGGTGAGACCCTAATGCAGACCCAGTATAAGGGCACAAGGTGAGACCCTAATGCAGACCCAGTATAAGGGCACAAGGTGAGACCTAATGCAGACCCAGTATAAGGGCACAAGGTGAAACCTAATGCAGACCCAGTATAAGGGCACAAGGTGAGACCCTAATGCAGACCCAGTATAAGGGCACAAGGTGAGACCTAATGCAGACCCAGTATAAGGGCACAAGGTGAGACCCTAATGCAGACCAGCATAAGGGCACAAGAGTGAGACCCTAATGCAGACCCAGTATAAGGGCACAAGGTGAGACCTAATGCAGACCCAGTATAAAGGGCACAGTGAGACCCTAATGCAGACCCAGGAGGCAGATGGGTTGAGCTCCGATATTTATTATAACAAAAAGGGAGGTAAAAGGCAGGTCGGAGACAAGCGAGGATTTATAAACCCAGGTTAGAGTCCAGCAGTACAAGGGGACAGGCAGGCTAGGTAGTCAGAACAGGCAGGAGGGTGGTCAGAACAGGCAGGAGGGTGGTCAGAACAGGCAGAGTGGTCAGGCAGGAGGGTTCGGAGTCAGTACAGGCAGGAGGTGGTCAGAACAGGCAGGCTGGTAGTCAGAACAGGCAGGAGGGTGGTAAGAACAGGCAGAGTGGTCAGGCAGGAGGGTTGGGAGTCAGGACAGGCAAGGGTCAAACCCAGGAGGACTAGAAACAAACAGAGACTGGGAGGAAAAATAGGAGGAAGGAAAACCGCTGGTTGACTTGGCAAACAAGACGAACTGGCACAGAGAGACAGGAAACACAGGGATAAATACACTGGTACAGAGAGACAGGAAACACAGGGATAAATACACTGGTACAGAGAGACAGGAAACACAGTGATAAATACACTGGTACAGAGAGACAGGAAACACAGGGATAAATACACTGGTACAGAGAGACAGGAAACACAGGGATAAATACACTGGCACAGAGAGACAGGAAACACAGGGATAAATACACTGGTACAGAGAGACAGGAAACACAGGAATAAATACACTGGCTCAGAGAGACAGGAAACACAGGGATAAATACACTGGTACAGAGAGACAGGAAACACAGGAATAAATACACTGGCTCAGAGAGACAGGAAACACAGGGATAAATACACTGGTACAGAGAGACTGGAAACACAGGGACAAATACACTGGTACAGATAGACGGGAAACACAGGGATAAATACACTGGTACAGAGAGACAGGAAACGCAGGGATAAATACACTGGTAATATCACCAGGAACAATGGAGAGAGGAGAGGTGTAGGGGAGATGGAGGAGAGAGAGACGTGGAGAGGGTTGACCTGTTGGGCTCACCAGGAACGATGGAGAAAGGAGAGGGGTGTAGGGGAGATGGAGGGGAGAGAGACGTGGAGAGGGTTGACCTGTTGGGCTCACCAGGAATTATGGAGAGAGGAGAGGGGTGTAGGGGAGATGGAGGGGAGAGAGACGTGGAGAGGGTTGACCTGTTGGGCTCACCAGGAACAATGGAGAAAGGAGAGGGGTGTAGGGGAGATGGAGGGGAGAGAGACGTGGAGAGGGTTGACCTGTTGGGCTCACCAGGAACGATGGAGAAAGGAGAGGGGTGTAGGGGAGATGGAGGGAGAGAGACGTGGAGAGGGTTGACCTGTTGGGATCACCAGGAACGATGGAGAGAGGAGAGGGGTGTAGGGGAGATGGAGGGAGAGAGACGTGGAGAGGGTTGACCTCTGGGGCTCACCAGGAACGATGGAGAGAGGAGAGGGGTGTAGGGGAGATGGAGGAGAGAGACGTGGAGAGGGTTGACCTGTTGGGCTCACCAGGAACGATGGAGAGAGGAGAGGGGTGTAGGGGAGATGGAGGGGAGAGAGACGTGGAGAGGGTTGACCTGTTGGGCTCACCAGGAACGATGGAGAGAGGAGAGGGTGTAGGGGAGATGGAGGGAGAGAGACGTGGAGAGGGTTGACCTGTTGGGCTCACCAGGAACAATGGAGAGAGGAGAGGGGTGTAGGGAGATGGAGGGAGAGAGACGTGGAGAGGGTTGACCTGTTGGGCTCACTCAGGAACAATGGAGAGAGGAGAGGGGTGTAGGGGACATGGAGGGGAGAGAGACGTGGAGAGGGTTGACCTGTTGGGCTCACCAGGAACGATGGAGAAAGGAGAGGGGTGTAGGGGAGATGGAGGGAGAGAGACGTGGAGAGGGTTGACCTGTTGGGCTCACCAGGAACGATGGAGAAAGGAGAGGGGTGTAGGGGAGATGGAGGGGAGAGAGACGTGGAGAGGGTTGACCTGTTGGGCTCACCAGGAACGATGGAGAGAGGAGAGGGGTGTAGGGGAGATGGAGGGGAGAGAGACGTGGAGAGGGTTGACCTGTTGGGATCACCAGGAACGATGGAGAGAGGAGAGGGGTGTAGGGGAGATGGAGGGGAGAGAGACGTGGAGAGGGTTGACCTGCTGGGCTCACCAGGAACGATGGAGAAAGGAGAGGGGTGTAGGGGAGATGGAGGGGAGAGAGACGTGGAGAGGGTTGACCTGTTGGGCTCACCAGGAACGATGGAGAGAGGAGAGGGGTGTAGGGGAGATGGAGGGGAGAGAGACGTGGAGAGGGTTGACCTGTTGGGCTCACCAGGAACGATGGAGAGAGGAGAGGGGTGTAGGGGAGATGGAGGGGAGAGAGACGTGGAGAGGGTTGACCTGTTGGGCTCACCAGGAACGATGGAGAGAGGAGAGGGGTGTAGGGGAGATGGAGGGGAGAGAGACGTGGAGAGGGTTGACCTGTTGGGCTCACCAGGAACGATGGAGAGAGGAGAAGGGTGTAGGGAGATGGAGGGAGAGAGACGTGGAGAGGGTTGACCTGTTGGGCTCACCAGGAACAATGGAGAGAGGAGAGGGTGTAGGGAGATGGAGGGGAGAGAGACGTGGAGAGGGTTGACCTGTTGGGCTCACCAGGAACGATGGAGAGAGGAGAGGGGTGTAGGGGAGATGGAGGGGAGAGAGACGTGGAGAGGGTTGACCTGTTGGGCTCACCAGGAACGATGGAGAGAGGAGAGGGGTGTAGGGAGATGGAGGGAGAGAGACGTGGAGAGGGTTGACCTGTTGGGCTCACCAGGAACGATGGAGAGAGGAGAAGGGTGTAGGGGAGATGGAGGGGAGAGAGACGTGGAGAGGGTTGACCTGTTGGGCTCACCAGGAACGATGGAGAGAGGAGAGGGGTGTAGGGGAGATGGAGGGAGAGAGACGTGGAGAGGGTTGACCTGTTGGGCTCACCAGGAACGATGGAGAGAGGAGAGGGGTGTAGGGGAGATGGAGGGAGAGAGACGTGGAGAGGGTTGACCTGTTGGGCTCACCAGGAACAATGGAGAGAGGAGAGGGTGTAGGGGAGATGGAGGGAGAGAGACGTGGAGAGGGTTGACCTGTTGGGCTCACCAGGAACGATGGAGAGAGAGAGAGGTGTAGGGGAGATGGAGGAGAGAGACGTGGAGAGGGTTGACCTGTTGGGCTCACCAGGAACAATGGAGAAAGGAGAGGGGTGTAGGGGAGATGGAGGGGAGAGAGACGTGGAGAGGGTTGACCTGTTGGGCTCACCAGGAACGATGGAGAAAGGAGAGGGGTGTAGGGGAGATGGAGGGGAGAGAGACGTGGAGAGGGTTGACCTGTTGGGATCACCAGGAACGATGGAGAGAGGAGAGGGGTGTAGGGGAGATGGAGGGGAGAGAGACGTGGAGAGGGTTGACCTCTGGGGCTCACCAGGAACGATGGAGAGAGGAGAGGGGTGTAGGGGAGATGGAGGGGAGAGAGACGTGGAGAGGGTTGACCTGTTGGGCTCACCAGGAACGATGGAGAGAGGAGAGGGGTGTAGGGGAGATGGAGGGGAGAGAGACGTGGAGAGGGTTGACCTGTTGGGCTCACCAGGAACGATGGAGAGAGGAGAGGGGTGTAGGGGAGATGGAGGGGAGAGAGACGTGGAGAGGGTTGACCTGTTGGGCTCACCAGGAACAATGGAGAGAGGAGAGGGTGTAGGGAGATGGAGGGGAGAGAGACGTGGAGAGGGTTGACCTGTTGGGCTCACCAGGAACAATGGAGAGAGGAGAGGGGTGTAGGGGACATGGAGGGGAGAGAGACGTGGAGAGGGTTGACCTGTTGGGCTCACCAGGAACGATGGAGAAAGGAGAGGGGTGTAGGGGAGATGGAGGGGAGAGAGACGTGGAGAGGGTTGACCTGTTGGGCTCACCAGGAACGATGGAGAGAGGAGAGGGGTGTAGGGGAGATGGAGGGGAGAGAGACGTGGAGAGGGTTGACCTGTTGGGCTCACCAGGAACGATGGAGAGAGGAGAGGGGTGTAGGGGAGATGGAGGGAGAGAGAGACGTGGAGAGGGTTGACCTGTTGGGCTCACCAGGAACGATGGAGAGAGGAGAGGGGTGTAGGGAGATGGAGGGGAGAGAGACGTGGAGAGGGTTGACCTGTTGGGCTCACCAGGAACAATGGAGAGAGGAGAGGGGTGTAGGGGAGATGGAGGGAGAGAGACGTGGAGAGGGTTGACCTGTTGGGCTCACCAGGAACGATGGAGAAAGGAGAGGGGTGTAGGGGAGATGGAGGGGAGAGAGACGTGGAGAGGGTTGACTTGTTGGGCTCACCAGGAACGATGGAGAGAGGAGAGGGGTGTAGGGGAGATGGGTTGACCTCTGGGGCTCACCAGGAACGATGGAGAGAGGAGAGGGGTGTAGGGGAGATGGAGGGGAGAGAGACGTGGAGAGGGTTGACCTGCTGTATTTTCAGGGCTCATTTCTCTGGGAGCTCACCAGGAACGATGGAGAGAGAGAGGGGTGTAGGGGAGATGGGTTGACCTCTGGGGCTCACCAGGAACAATGGAGAGAGGAGAGGGGTGTAGGGGAGATGGGTTGACCTCTGGGGCTCACTCAGGAACAATGGAGAGGAGGTGAGGGGTGTAGGGGAGATGGGTTGACCTCTGGGGCTCACCAGGAACAATGGAGAGAGGAGAGGGGTGTAGGGGAGATGGAGGGGAGAGAGACGTGGA
>NW_027033153.1:0-5790 GCF_034236695.1 Oncorhynchus nerka | reverse complement strand
GCTGTCCCCAGCACCAGGTGCGCACCTATGCAATGACTGGCGAGTGGCCTTTTGCCACCTGGTGCTGGGGACAACAGGCCACCCATGATCATTACATATGTGCACCTGGTGCTGGATATGCAAAAGGCCGCCCATGATCATTACATAGGTGCACCTGGTGCTGGGGACAATAAAAGGCCACTCATGATCATTACACAGCTGCACCTGGTGCTGAGCACAATAGGATGCTTCCAATGTAGTTTTTAGAGAATTTGGCCTAAAATACTTATTTTCCACCATAATTTGTAAATAAATTCTTAAAAATCCTACAATGTGATTTTCTGATTTTTTTCTTCTTCTGCACGCTGTCTGTCATTGTTGAAGTGTACCTATGATGAAGATTACAGGCCTCTCTCATTTTTTAAGTTGGAGAACTTGCACAATTGCTGGCTGGACTAAATACTTTTTTGCCCCACTGTAAATGATGGTAACACCAGAAACTGACCGGTTTTCTGATCCACGCTGCTACAGATACACATCTGTATTCCCAGTAATGTCAAATCAAAAGACTACAATTTATTTAAATTGACTGATTTCCATATATGAATATGTATATATGTAAACTCAGTAAAATATTTTTATATTGTTGCATGTTGCGTTATATTTTTGTTCAGTATAGATAGCTACAGTTGTTGCCGTGGAGACAGAACATACGGACAAGAAGACCAGGAAGTGATTTAGCAGCTCTTTCTTGTCACCCTTACGACTGAGAAAGTTGAGAAAAAGGGGTTTTGGAGTTGAAGGATGGGATAAAACTACACGATTGGCCACACTGATCACATCAAAGCTTCTGAATCCATCCAGCTAGAGAAACCAAACCAACCCTCTCAGGCTTTATAATGACAATACACCACCATCCGTGTGAAGTTGAAATGAGACTTTATTACGGTGTATTCTGACAGTCCTAGCATTAGCTACGCGTCTAGTGATGCCTTCCTGTGTAACCCTAAACCAGACTCCAACCGGACCCATAACGTTGGCAAGGCTCTCAAATCATTCTCATCCTAGGTGGCATGTCTTCACAGAATGCTCTGTCTGGTGTGACAAAATGGCACCCTATTCCCTATGTAGTGCACTAGTTGTTGTTGTTGTTTAAACCAGGGCCCCATAGGGAATAAGGTGCCGATTTAGAACGCAGGCATCACTCAGACAGCCTGCCAATCAGAGCTTTGGTCTCACAACACCACCAGGAGGCTCGTGTCAGCATGATACAATTATCTCACCTTCTGGCAGCAGTCTGCAGCCCCGCCCAGCCCTGCCCTGCCCTGCCCTGCCCTGCCCTGCCCTGCCCTGCCCTGCCCTGCCCTGCCCTGCCCTGCCCTGCCTGCCCTGCCCTGCCCTGCCCTGCCCTGCCCTGCCCTGCCCTGCCCTGCCCTGCCCTGCCCTGCCCTGCCCTGCCCTGCCCTGCCCTGGCCCTGCCCAGCCCCTGCCCTGCCTGCCCTGCCCTGCCCTGCCCTGCCCTGACCCTGCCCTGCCCTGGCCCTGCCGCTGCCCTGCCCTGCTCCTACCCTACCCTGCCCAGCCCTGGCACTTCTCTGGGCTCCAAGACTGTCCTAGAGGCCCCTTCTCTGAGGGCTGGGTCCTAGAGGCCCCTTCTCTGGGCTCAGAGGGCTGTCCTAGAGGCCCCTTCTCTGGGCTCCGAGGCTGCTCCTAGAGGCCACTTCTCTGGGCTCCGAGGGCTGCCCTGGGGCTGTGGAGCTGACTGATGAAAGACAATCTGGACTGGCCTTATTAACCTGACTAATGGAAAACCTGGCCTGGAATCAGTCTGTGAGGAGCTGACTGATGAAAGACAATCTGGACTGGCCTTATTAACCTGACTAATGGAAAACCTGGCCTGGAATCAGTCTGTATGGAGCTGACTGATAGAAAGACAATCTGGACTGGCCTATTAACCTGACTAATGGTGATTATAACTAGGCCCTGAAGAGAAGAAGAGATGAACTGCCCAGGAGATAACCAGCCGGATAGCTAGCCCAACGCCTGCCTGTTGTCAAGGCAGGGCCTACACCATACAATGTGCTGCTATCAGTGTTGACATGGGAGATAAACAACCACAAAAGATACAGTATCACTCCTCTCTCTCTCTCTCTCTCTCTCTCTCTCTCTCTCTCTCTCTCTCTCTCTCTCTCTGCTCTCTCTCTCTGTCTCTGCTCTCTCTCTCTCTCTCTCTCTCTCTGTCTCTCTCTCGTCAGAAATCACGCCCACACATTCTTCGACATAGACCGATAAACGAGAGTTGAGAGAAGAAAAGAGAATATGAAATAGTCAGTCACATTTCTCCAGAGAATTATAGACTGTACATACCACCTCCCCTCCTCAACTGGCCCTCATCAATAAGCCGGTCTGCAGGCCTCATCAAGAAGCCGGTCTGACCTCCTGCAGGCCTCATCAATAAGCCGGTCTGACCTCTCCTGCAGGCCCCATCAATAAGCGGTCTGACCTCTTCTGCAGGCCTCATCAATAAGCCGGTCTGGACCTCTCCTGCAGGCCTCATCAATAAGCCGGTCTGACCTCTCCTGCAGGCCTCATCAAGAAGCCGGTCTGACCCTCTCCTTCAGGCCTCATCAATAAGCCGGTCTGACCTCTCTGGCAGGCCTCATCAATAAGCAGGTCTGACCTCTCCTGCAGGCCTCATCAATAGCCGGTCTGACCTCTCCTGCAGGCCTCATCAAGAAGCCGGTCTGACCTCTCCTGCAGGCCTCATCAATAAGCCAGTCTGACTCTCCCCTGCAGGCCTCATCAAGAAGCCGGTCTGACCTCTCCTGCAGGCCTCATCAAGAAGCCGGTCTGACCTCTCCTGCAGGCCTCATCAATAAGCCGGTCTGACCTCTCCTGCAGGCCTCATCAAGAAGCCGGTCTGACCTCTCCTGCAGGCCTCATCAATAAGCCTTTCTGACCTCTCCTGCAGGCCTCATCAAGAAGCCGGTCTGACCTCTCCTGCAGGCCTCATCAATAAGCCTTTCTGACCTCTCCTGCAGGCCTCATCAATAAGCCGGTCTGACCTCTCCGTATGGGAAGAAACGGTGCAGTAGCATGTCAATGGCACACAAGGCTGTTTAGACATTTTCTAGCCTGTCAGCTCTGATAGATGTATTTTCCCTCAACAAGTGTGTGTCTGTCTGTGTCTGTCTGTGTGTGTGTGTGTGTGTGTGTGTGTGTGTGTGTGTGTGTGTGTGTGTGTGTGTGTGTGTGTGTGTGTGTGTGTGTTCTATTACTGCCTTCCTTCCTACATCCAGAGAACCACCTGAGTTATTTTCGTATGAACCACCACCCACATTATCCCAACATAATTCTTCCATCTGTTACCGTCCTCTAATCTGCTTCTGACAAGAGGCCCATTCTCAGAGGCCCTGTCTCCGAGGCCCAGATTCAGAGGCCCACACTCAGAGGCCCAGCCTCAGAGGCCCGCCTCAGAGGCGCGGGCTCAGAGGCCCAATCTCAGAGGCCCAGGCTCAAAGGGCCAGCTTCAAAGGCCCATCTCAGAGGCCCATCTCAGAGGCCCACTCTCAGAGGCCCATCTCAGAGGCCCACTCTCAGAGGCCCATCTCAGAGGCCCATCTCAGAGGCCCAATCTCAGAGGCCCATCTCAGAGGCCCATCTCAGAGGCCCATCTCAGAGGCCCATCTCAGAGGCCCATCTCAGAGGCCCAATCTCAGAGGCCCATCTCAGAGGCCCGTCTCAGAGGCCCATCTCAGAGGCCCATCTCAGAGGCCCACTCACTCAGGAGGCCCATCTCAGAGGCCAGGTACCAGAGGCCCATCTCAGAGAACCCATCTCAGAGGCCCATCTCAGAGGCCCCATCTCAGAGGCCCATCTCAGAGGCTCATCTCAGAGGCCCATCTCAGAGGCCCATCTCAGAGGCCCATCTCAGAGGCACATCTCAGAGGCCCAATCTCAGAGGCCCACCCTCAGAGGCCCATCTCAGAGGCCCATCTCAGAGGCCCATCTCAGAGGCCCATCTCAGAGGCCCAATCTCAGAGGCCCATCTCAGAGGCCCAATCTCAGAGGCCCATCTCAGAGGCCCACCTCAGAGGCCCGGGCTCAGAACAGCAGCTTTGGTCGTTGTTGATGTAGTTAATGATCTGATGTTTTGCTGCTTAGCCTGCTTCTTTATTTCCTACTACATTACACTCTATGGACCCTGCTGTCTCCACTGCCAGTGCTGGAACTATTACGACAAATATTATCATTACAGACATTATCATAGACACAACAACACAACCAGCGTCCAGGGATCTTTCTTCCTCCTCCTCATAGTTAGAACCCCCTAGAGCTGATTGACGTACCAGTGTATCAATCTAAGTAACAGGACATAAACATTCCCATCAAAATCCGTCAGTTTAAACTAGAGAGAGATCCTGGTGAAGGTTGTAGGGCTAGAGAGGTGAAGGTTGTAGAGCTAGAGGGGTGAAGGTTGTAGAACTAGAGAGATCCTGGTGAAGGTTGTAGAGCTAGAGGGTTGAAGGTTGTAGAGCTAGAGAGGTGAAGGTTGAAGAGCTAGAGAGGTGAAGGTTATAGAGATAGAGAGGTGAAGGTTGTAGAGCTAGAGAGGTGAAGGTTGTAGAGCTAGAGAGGTGAAAGTTGTAGAGCTAGAGAGATGAAGGTTGTAGAGCTAGAGGGGTGAAGGTTGTAGAGCTAGAGAGGTGAAGGTTGTAGAGCTAGAGAGATGAAGGTTGTAGAGCTAGAGAGATGAAAGTTGTAGAGCTAGAGAGATGAAAGTTGTAGAGCTAGAGAGATGAAGGTTGTAGAGCTAGAGGGGTGAATGTTGTAGAGCTAGAGAGGTGAAGGCTGTAGAGCTAGAGAGGTGAAGGTTGTAGAGCTAGAGAGATGAAGGGTTGTAGAGCTAGAGAGGTGAAGGCTGTAGAGCTAGAGAGGTGAAGGCTGTAGAGCTAGAGAGGTGAAGGCTGTAGAGCTAGAGAGGTGAAGGTTGTAGAGCTAGAGAGGTGAAGGCTGTAGAGCTAGAGAGGTGAAGGTTGTAGAGCTAGAGAGGTGAATGCTGTAGAGCTAGAGAGGTGAAGGTTGTAGAGCTAGAGAGGTGAAGGTTGTAGAGCTAGAGAGGTGAAGGTTGTAGAGCTAGAGAGATGAGGGTTGTAGAGCTAGAGAGGTGAAGGTTGTAGAGCTAGAGAGATGAGGGTTGTAGAGCTAGAGAGGTGAAGGTTGTAGAGCTAGAGAGGTGAAGGATGCAGAGCTAGAGAGGTGAAGGTTGTAGAGCTAGAGAGGTGAAGGCTGTAGAGCTAGAGAGGTGAAGGCTGTAGAGCTAGAGAGGTGAAGGCTGTAGAGCTAGAGAGGTGAAGGCTGTAGAGCTAGAGAGGTGAAGGCTGTAGAGCTAGAGAGGTGAAGGCTGTAGAGCTAGAGTGGTGAAGGTTGTAGAGCTAGAGAGGTGAAGGCTGTAGAGCTAGAGAGGTGAAGGTTGTAGAGCTAGAGAGGTGAAGGTTGTAGAGCTAGAGAGGTGAAGGTTGTAGAGCTAGAGAGATGAGGGTTGTAGAGCTAGAGAGGTGAAAATTGTAGAGCTAGAGAGATGAGGGTTGTAGAGCTAGAGAGGTGAAGGTTGTAGAGCTAGAGAGGTGAAGGATGCAGAGCTAGAGAGGTGAAGGTTGTAGAGCTAGAGAGGTGAAGGCTGTAGAGCTAGAGAGATGAAGGTTGTAGAGCTAGAGAGGTGAAGGTTGTAGAGCTAGAGAGGTGAAGGCTGTAGAGCTAGAGAGGTGAAGGTTGTAGAGCTAGAGAGGTGAAGGCTGTAGAGCTAGAGAG
>NW_027033152.1:0-5789 GCF_034236695.1 Oncorhynchus nerka | reverse complement strand
TACCCTTCATCTACACTGATTTAACCTGTTTCCTACCCTTCATCTACACTGATTTAACCTGTTTCCTACCCTTCATCTACACCTGATTTAACCTGTTTCCTACCCTTCATCTACACCTGATTTAACCTGTTTCCTACCCTTCATCTACACCGATTTAACCTGTTTCCTACCCTTCATCTACACCGATTTAACCTGTTTCCTACCCTTCATCTACACCGATTTAACCTGTTTCCTACCCTTCATCTACCCTGATTTAACCTGTTTCCTACCCTTCATCTACACTGATTTAACCTGTTTCCTACCCTTCATCTACACGGATTTAACCTGTTTCCTACCCTTCATCTACACTGATTTAACCTGTTTCCTACCCTTCATCTACACTGATTTAACCTGTTTCCTACCCTTCATCTACCCTGATTTAACCTGTTTCCTACCCTCCATCTACACTGATTTAACCTGTTTCCTACCCTTCATCTACCCTGATTTAACCTGTTTCCTACCCTTCATCTACACCGGATTTAACCTGTTTCCTACCCTTCATCTACCCTGATTTAACCCGTTTCCTACCCTTCATCTACCCTGATTTAACCTGTTTCCTACCCTTCATCTACCCTGATTTAACCTGTTTCCTACCCTTCATCTACACTGATTTAACCTGTTTCCTACCCTTCATCTACCACTGATTTAACCTGTTTCCTACCCTTCATCTACACTGATTTAACCTGTTTCCTACCCTTCATCTACCCTGATTTAACCCGTCTCCTCCCCTTCATCTACACCGATTTAACCTGTTTCCTACCCTTCATCTACACCGATTTAACCTGTTTCCTACCCTTCATCTACACTGATTGAAGTGGATGTTATATTTTACTATGTAAGCGGGTTAAGAACAGTGGGATTAACTGGTCTAGGAACAGTGGGTTAACTGGTCTAGGAACAGTGGGTTAACTGGCCTAGGAACAGTGGGTTAACTGGTCTAGGAACAGTGGGTTAACTGGTCTAGGAACAGTGGGTTAACTGTCGTCTAGGGAACAGTAGAGTTTTATACTGGTCTAGGAACTAGTTGGGTTACACTGGCTACCTCTCAGGAACAGTGACGTCAATAAGCTTGGCTACTAGGATTCAGTGGTTAACTGGCCTATGGAAGACAGTGGGTTAAGTCTGGTCCATAGGAACAGTATGGTTGAAACATAAAGTCTCAGTCAAATCGCAGTAACCAATACATGCATGAAAATGTATCAAAACTGTCCCTTATAAGTCTGAAAATGTTTGTGAATTTGGTTAAGCAAAATGTAACTCTTCCAGATCAATATTGTTCAGAAAAGTATTTGTTCTTTTCTTCAGTCCATGGAGAAATGCAGTCTGTTTGAGAGCACCAACATCATTTTAACCCAGAAACTACAGTAAGAGAAAGAACAACATTCAGGGCCTTTTAGGCTACGGGACTGATTCCTCACTCAGAGACACAGAACAGAATAGCATTGTCCTCATATGGTCATTTACAATGAACAAACAGATCTGGGACCCGGCTGATAGTACAGTAAAGTGTGTGTTATGTGTGTGTGTGGGGGGTGTGGGTGTGTGTGGTGTGTGTGTGTGTGTGTGGTGTGGTGTGGTGTGTGTGTGTGTGTGTGTGTGTGTGTGTGGTGTGTGTGGGTGTGGTGTGTGCAGGTGTGTGCGTGTGTGGTGGGTGTGTGTGTGTGTGTGTGTGTGTGTGTGTGTGGTGGTGTGGGTGTGTGTGTGGTGGGTGTGTGTGTGTGTGTGTGGTGTGTGTGGGTGTGTGTGGGTGTGTGTGTGTGTGGGTGTGTGCGGGTGTGTGTGTGGGTGTGTGTGGGTGTGTGTGTGTGTGTGTGTGTGGGTGTGTGTGTGTGGGTGTGTGCGGGTGTGTGCGTGTGTGTGTGTGGGTGGTGTGTGTGTGTGTGTGTGGTGGGTGTGTGTGTGTGTGTGTGTGTGTGGTGGGTGTGGGTGTGTGTGTACAAGCGTGTCTGTAATTACCTCAAGAGTGAGAAAACAATGTCTCTTTAATGAATGATCACATTGTTCTTATGCTGAACAGTGGTGCTCTATTCTTCTGCCCCTGTCTGTGGGGGGGGGGGTAATGTAATGTAGGGTATATTACACACACAAACACACCGCACAAATACACATAAAACAACATAGACAAAGAAGCAACCAGAGTTCAACAGGGTTAGACAAGTTAGGAGAACCAGGTGGTTCAGAGTTCAACAGGGTTAGCCAGGTTAGGAGAACCAGGTGGTTCAGAGTTCAACAGGGTTAGGCAAGTTAGGAGAACCAGGTGGTTCAGAGTTCAACAGGGTTAGACAGGTTAGGAGAACCAGGTGGTTCAGAGTTCAACAGGGTTAGGCAAGTTAGGAGAACCAGGTGGTTCAGAGTTCAACAGGGTTAGACAGGTTAGGAGAACCAGGTGTTTTTTTCTCCCAGTGTTAACTTGACAAGTGGCAGAATAATATCCACATAGACATGTCATTAGAGGTCAAGGGGGAAACTGCTGTCTTAAATCACTATTCCTTGCATTTGTTTCTGTCAGAAGTAGCAGGGAAGGTGACAGACTGCGATGGGACGTCACATCAGCTTGGTCCAGCTATCATTACCAGCCAATACTTTATATCAGACTGCGATGGGACGTCACATCAGCTTGGTCCAGCTATCATTACCAGCCAATACTTTATATCAGACTGCGATGGGACGTCACATCAGCTTGGTCCAGCTATCATTACCAGCCAATACTTTATATCAGACTGCGATGGGACGTCACCTCAGCTTGGTCCAGCTATCATTACCAGCCAATACTTTATATCAGACTGCGATGGGACGTCACCTCAGCTTGGTCCAGCTATCATTACCAGCCAATACTTTATATCAGACTGCGATGGGACGTCACCTCAGCTTGGTCCAGCTATCATTACCAGCCAATACTTTATATCAGACTGCGATGGGACGTCACATCAGCTTGGTCCAGCTATCATTACCAGCCAATACTTTATATCAGACTGCGATGGGACGTCACCTCAGCTTGGTCCAGCTATCATTACCAGCCAATACTTTATATCAGACTGCGATGGGACGTCACCTCAGCTTGGTCCAGCTATCATTACCAGCCAATACTTTAAATCACAGATTACTTGTTTTGGTGGTCATAACACCTGGTTCTCCTAACGTATCTAACCCTGTTAAAGTTCTGCCCAGGTCTTGACACTTGTGTCCTGTCTTATCCTGTGTCCTGTGTGAAATTAAGTATGCTCCCTCTAATTATCTCTCTCCCTCCCGTCACAGAGGACCTGAGCCCTGGGACCATGCCTCAGGACTACCTGGCCTGATGACTCCTTGCTGTCCCCAGTCCACCTGTGCTGCTGCTCCAGTTTCAACTGTTCTGACTGCTGTTATGGAACCCTGACCTGTTCACCGGACGTGCTACCTTGTCCCGGACCTGCTGTTTTCGACTCTCTGTCCCTACCGCACCTGCTGTCTCTAACTTTGAATGATCGACTATGAAAAGCCAACTGACATTTACTCCTGAGGTGCTGACCTGTTGCACCCTCTACAACCACTGTGATTATTATTATCTGACCTTGCTGGTCAACAATGAATGTTTGAAAAAAACTAAGCTTATGAGCAGGAAGCATAGAAATAGCGTACATAGAACAGATCTAACGCTTCTTAGACTTGCTTTCAATGAGAATGACATATCTATAACTCACAGTTCTATGTGAATTTAGTCGGTCGTCCAAACAAAAGCCCTTAACTGGGGAAAATGTAAAACTGACCCAAGAACAGCGCCTAGGGGCAACTTCACCCTACACATTTTAGTAATTTAGCAGACGATCTTAAACATTTCACCTATAGTAGGAAAAAGTATGAAAAAAGTTTGTGACAGTGTAGTAACAGAGCAGTAACAGAGCAGTAACAGTAACAATAACAGTAACAGAGCAGAGCAGTAACAGAGCAGAGCAGTAACAGAACAGAGCAGTAACAGTAACAATAACAGAGCAGAGCAGTAACAGAGCAGTAACAGAGCAGAGCAGTAACAGTAACAATAACAGTAACAGAGCAGAGCAGTAACAGAGCAGAGCAGTAACAGTAACAGTAACAGAACAGAGCAGAGCAGTAACAGAGCAGTAACAGTAACAGAGCAGTAACAGAGCAGTAACAGAACAGAGCAGTAACAGAGCAGAGCAGTAACAGAGCAGTAACAGAGCAGTAACAGAGCAGAGCAGTAACAGTAACAGTAACAGAGCAGTAACAGAGCAGAGCAGTAACAGAGCAGTAACAGAGCAGTAACAGAGCAGAGCAGTAACAGAGCAGTAACAGAACAGAGCAGTAACTGTAACAGAGCAGTAACAGAGCAGTAACAGTAACAGAGCAGTAACAGAGCAGAGCAGTAACAGAGCAGTAACAGAGCAGTAACAGAGCAGTAACAGTAACAGAGCAGTAACAGTAACAGAGCAGTAACAGAACAGTAACAGAGCAGCAACAGAGCAGAGCAGTAACAGAGCAGAGCAGTAACAGTAACAGTAACAGAGCAGTAACAGAGCAGAGCAGTAACAGAGCAGTAACAGAGCAGTAACAGAACAGAGCAGTCAACAGAGCAGTAACAGAGCAGTAACTGTAACAGAGCAGTAACAGTAACAGAGCAGTAACAGCTAGAACAGAGCAGTAACAGAGCAGTAACAGAACAGAGCAGTAACAGTAGCAGAGCAGTAACAGAGCAGTAACAGAACAGAGCAGTAACAGAGCAGTAGACAGTAACAGAGCAGTAACAGTAACAGAGCAGTAACAGAACAGTAACAGAGCAGCAACAGAGCAGAGCAGTAACAGAGCAGTAACATTAACAGAGCAGTAACAGTAACAGAGCAGTAACAGAGCAGTAACAGAGCAGAGCAGTAACAGAGCAGTAACAGAGCAGAGCAGTAACAGAACAGAGCAGTAACAGAGCAGAGCAGTAACAGAGCAGTAACAGTAACAGAGCAGTAACAGTAACAGAGCAGTAACAGAGCAGTAACAGAACAGAGCAGTAACAGAGCAGTAACAGTAACAGAGCAGTAACAGTAACAGAGCAGTAACAGAGCAGTAACAGAACAGAGCAGTAACAGAGCAGTAACAGAACAGAGCAGTAACAGAGCAGAGCAGTAACAGAGCAGTAACAGTAACAGAGCAGTAACAGAACAGAGCAGTAACAGAGCAGAGCAGTAACAGAGCAGTAACAGTAACAGTAACAGAGCAGTAACAGAGCAGTAACAGAACAGAGCAGTAACAGAGCAGAGCAGTAACAGAGCAGTAACAGTAACAGAGCAGAGCAGTAACAGAGCAGTAACAGTAACAGAGCAGTAACAGTAACAGAGCAGTAACAGAGCAGTAACAGAGCAGAGCAGTAACAGAGCAGTAACAGAGCAGAGCAGTAACAGAACAGAGAGAAACAGTAACAGAGCAGTAACAGTAACAGAGCAGTAACAGTAACCGAGCAGTAACAGTAACAGAGCAGTAACAGGCAGTAACAGAACAGAGCAGTAAGTAACAGAGCAGAGCAGTAACAGAGCAGTAACAGTAACAGTAACAGAGCAGTAACAGAGCAGTAACAGAACAGAGCAGTAACAGAGCAGAGCAGTAACAGAGCAGTAACAGTAACAGAGCAGAGCAGTAACAGAGCAGTAACAGTAACAGAGCAGTAACAGAGCAGTAACAGAGCAGTAACAGAACAGTAACAGAGCAGTAACAGAGCAGAGCAGTAACAGAGCAGTAACTTGAGTTCCATTTAGCATAAGTGTTGGAAA
>NW_027033151.1:0-5789 GCF_034236695.1 Oncorhynchus nerka | reverse complement strand
ACCTGAAAACGTTTCTCAAACTCCCGCAGTAGTCCTGCAATTTTGTCTTTGTACCGTTTCATGTCCGCATCAGGTCTGGTCACACACACATCTCTCAGACAGGGGAAATGAGCAGGGTTGCCATTTGCCAGTTGCATCTCCCACAAAGTCAGCTTCAACTTAAATGCATGTATGTTGTCAGAAAACTGTGTGACAACTTTTTGCGGCCTTGCAACATTTTGTTCAGATTGTTCAAGTGTTCAGTAATATCAACCAAGAATGCAAGGTCCCGTAGCCATTCCTGAGATTGTAATTCCAACACCGGTTTTCCTTTTTCTCCATGAACTGTCCGATTTCCTCTCGTAGATCAAAGAAATGCCTCAGCACAGCGCCTCGGCTTAACCATCTCACTTCAGTGTGGTATGGCAGGCTGTGGGTAATGTTGCTGTCGCTGAGAAGTTTGTCAAACTGACGATGGTTCAGACCTCTGGACCGGATGAAATTTACAGTGCGAACAACCACCTCCATGACGTGGTCCATTTTCAGCGACTTGCAACACAATGCCTCCTGGTGCAAAATACAGTGAAATGTCCAGAAACGATCTCCTCCATTAAGGGCTTGTACTTTGTCTTTGAACTTTGTCGCGACACCGGCTTTCTTTCCGACCATGGATGACGCGCCGTCTGTAGCCAGGCTGACAGCGCGGGACCAGTCCACTCCAACTCTGTCCAATGCAGCAACGACAGAGCCGAAAATGTCCTCGGCTGTTGTGGTGTCCATCATTGGCACCAACTCAAGAAACTCTTCAGTAACAGTCAATGTCTCATCAACTCCTCGAATAAATATGGCCAGTTGGGCCACGTCTGTGATGTCAGTGCTCTCGTCAATTGCCACGGAAAATGCAATAAATGACTTGACTCTCTGTTTCAATTGACTGTCTAAATCTGCCGATAGTTCCGAAATCCTCTCTGCTATAGTATTCCTCGTCAGGCTAATATTGGCAAAAGCTTGTCGCTTCTCGGGACATACAAGTTCAGCCGCCTTCATCATGCATCGTTTAACAAAGTCACCGTCGGAATACGGCTTCGATGCTAATGCTATTTCGCTAGCAATTAGGTAGCTGGCTTTTACCGCTGCTTCACTGACTTCTCGGCTCTGGATGAAAGTTGACTGCTGTTTCCTCAGACCCGCCAGCAATTCGTTAATCTTATCTCTTCTCAGTTGTCCTTGCAAGCCGTCATATTTTTCGCTGTGATGAGTCTCGTAGTGGCGTCGAATATTATATTCCTTCAATACCGAAACTTGTTGCAAACACACCAAGCACGAAGGTTTTCCGTGCATCTCTGTAATAATGGGAATGGTAGTCCATTTTCTTTAGAAAATTCTAGCATCTTATCTACTTTTCTCTGATTTGAATAAACCATTTAGCTAATAAGTGTAGAGAGTAGAGACCAAGGTATTAACAACGTCGTAACAAGCAGCAGATGGCGCATTGATACATCTGTATTTTTCAGTCTGTCTCAGTGATGTAGCTTGTCTTCTCTGATGGAAAAGTCGCCCCTTAGCGGATAATCCATGGTGCAGCAAATTAAAAATATTAATTCCATGTCTTTTATTGCATTTTTCCGCACCAAATTATCCTGCGGGCCTGATCGAACCTCTGTAGGGGGCGGTTCCGGCCGCGGGCGTATATTTGACACCCTGGTCTAGAGGTTTGTACGTGTCTCTGTGTGTGGATAAAGATGGTCTAGAGGTTTGTATGTCTACTCTGTTTAAAGAATGGTCTAGAGGTTTGTATGTGTCTGTGTGTGGAGTAAAGTCTAGAGGTTTGTACGTGTCTCTCTGTGTGGAGTAAAGATGGTCTAGAGTTTTATCGTGTCTCTGTGTGTGGAGTAGATGGTCTAGAGGGTTTGTATATGTCTCTGTGTGTGAGATAAAGATGGTCTAGAGGGTTTGTATGTGTCTCTGGTGTAGAAAGATGGTCTAGAGGGTTTGTATGTGTCTGTGTGTGAGTAAAAGATGAATCTAGGGTTTGTATGTGTCTCTCTGTGTGGAGTATAGATGGTCTAGAGTTTTGTGCGTGTCTCTGTGTGTGGATAAAGATGGTCGAGGTTTGTACGTGTCTCTGTGTGGCTGGAAGTAAGGTAATTAGAGGTGTCGTGTCTCTCTGTGTGTGAGTATAGATGGTCTAGAGGTTTGTATGTGTCTCTCTGTGTGTGTGGAGTAAAGATGGTCTAGAGGTTTGTCTCACATGTCTCTCTGTGTGTGGAGCTAAAGATGGTCTAGAGGTTTGTACGTGTCTCTGTGTGTGGAGTAAAGATGGTCTAGAGGTTTGTACGTGTCTCTCTGTGTGGAGTATAGATGGTCTAGAGGTTTGTATGTGTCTCTCTGTGTGTGGAGTAAAGATGGTCTAGAGGTTTGTATGTGTCTCTCTGTGTGGAGTAAAGATGGTCTAGAGGTTTGTATGTGTCTCTGTGTGGAGTAAAGATGGTCTAGAGGTTTGTACGTGTCTCTGTGTGTGGAGTAAAGATGGTCTAGAGGTTTGTACGTGTCTCTCTGTGTGTGGAGTAAAGATGGTCTAGAGGTTTGTACATGTCTCTCTGTTTGGAGTAAAGATGGTCTAGAGGTTTGTACGTGTCTCTGTGTGGAGTAAAGATGGTCTAGAGTTTTGTATGTGTCTCTGTGTGGAGTAAAGATGGTCTAGAGGTTTGTACGTGTCTCTGTGTGTGGAGTAAAGATGGTCTAGAGGTTTGTACGTGTCTCTGTGTGTGGAGTAAAGATGGTCTAGAGGTTTGTACGTGTCTCTCTGTTTGGAGTAAAGATGGTCTAGAGGTTTGTACGTGTCTCTCTGTGTGGAGTAAAGATGGTCTAGAGGTTTGTACGTGTCTCTGTGTGTGGAGTAAAGATGGTCTAGAGGTTTGTACGTGTCTCTCTGTGTGGAGTAAAGATGGTCTAGAGGTTTGTACGTGTCTCTGTGTGTGGAGTAAAGATGGTCTAGAGCAGGGGTGTCAAAGTCAAATGGACGGAGGGCCAAATAAAAAAATCAGCTACAAGACGAGGGCCGGACTGTTCGAATGTTCATTGAAAAAATTTTAAATGACGCATATAGTCTAGTGAACCTAATTGAACCTACTGAAAACCTAACAAATATATTACAATATGATCAGATAAATAAAGCAATATTTTCTTATGGCTCTGTCAGTAATCTTTAATTTTCAACAGACACAAAAGACAAATTTCCTTTATATAAATATCCCCATAACATGAACATTAAATGAAAGAAACCGGTATTCAAGGCACCATCAGTAGACTATATTTTCTATTTTAGCAAAAGTGGGCTAAATTTACTTCAAAGAAAAAACAATAATAGCAATTTTCTATCATCCACTCAACTGAAATATTTTTAAAATATAATTGGATTGAAATACAAAAAAATAAAGTGCAAAAATCTATTAATCAAAAACAACACTTTGTTTAAGGAGAAGTAACATGCAGTGAAAACAAATATTACATTTTAACTTTTAAACTTGAACTGAGTAAAAACTCTAAATATGTGATTGCACAGTAATGTTCACTTGTTTGAGGTTGAGTGTGATACTTGGTGGTGTCCCATCTTTTCCACAAGTTCATCAATGTTCGGGGTAAGGCTCTGAGCTGAAGAAATCCTCAGAATTGAGTGGAGGTGTTCAGCAGTAAGTCGACTTCTGTGTGATGTTTTGTTCAGGTTCATCAAAGAAAACAGTTGTTCACACAGGTATGTGCTGCCAAACATAGACAACGTTTGAGCAGCCTGGATGCGCAGCTGGGGCATTGTGCCGGGGAGGAAACGGGCGAACTCCGCAGCACCCACTGCACCCACAGTGCATCATTGCATTGGAGGTCAATCAACTCCATTTGGAGGTTTGGTGGTGAGCTTTCCACGTCAACAGCAAATGGGTTACCGAGCAGTTCCAACCTGCTTTTTTGTGCTTCAAAGTCAGCAAATCGGCGTCGAAAGTCAGCGGCAAGCATACCTATTTTATCAGCCAACTGTGTGCTCGGGAACGCACTGGTAGAGAGCTTCTCTTTCATGGTCTGGCAGCTGGGAAAGTGGCTCAAATTTTCTTTCCGCATCTGCGTCTCCCACAGAGTCAGTTTGGTTTTAAATGCCTTCACTGTACTGTACATATCAGAGATGACACGATCCCGACCCTGCAGCTGCAAGTTTATTGCATTCAGATGACTCGTAATGTCACACAGAAAAGCCATTTCACACAGAAACATTTCGTCTCGGAGTTGTGTTGTGTCTTTCCCTTTGCTGTCCAAGAACAGACAAATCTCCTCACGAAGCTCGAAACATCTTTGAAGCACCTTTCCCTGGCTTAGCCATCGCACCTCTGTGTGATAAGGCAAATCACCATGCTCCGTTTCTAACTCCGTCAGAAATGCCTTGAACTGGCGGTGATTCAAACCTTTGGCTCTGATAAAGTTAACTGTGCGCGTGATGATGCTCATTACATGCTCCATTTTCAAGGCTTTACCGCACAACGCTTCCTGGTGTATGATACAATGATAAGCTGTCAGCTCACCTGTCGCGTTTTCCTCTTGCATCTTTTCCCGTATCTTCGCCACCAGTCCGCTCCTGTGTCCACACATCGCAGGTGCTCCGTCGGTTGTCAAACCCACGAGTTTTTCCCAAGGCAGCTCCATCTCATTTACACATCTTGACACCTCTTCATACAAATCATGCCCCGTAGTTGTGCCATGCATAGGACGTAAAGCCAAAAACTCCTCTGTCACGCTTAGGTTGGAGTCCACTCCGCGGATGAAAATTGACAACTGGGCAATGTCAGAAATGTCGGTGCTCTCATCCACAGCCAAGGAATATGCAATAAAATCTTTTCCCTTTTTCACAAGCTGCTCTTTTAGATTGATGGACAACTGGTCTACTCTCTCGGCAATGGTGTTTCTGCTCAGACTCACATTTAAAAAGAGTTGCCTTTTTCTGGGCAAACTTCGTCACAAACTTTAATCATGCAGTTTTTGATGAAATCCCCCTCCGTAAATGGCCGGGCTGATTTAGCGATCTCTTCTGCCAAAATAAAACTGGCCTTGACAGCAGCCTGGCCTTGTGATTTGGCTTTTTTGAACAGAGCCTGTCGAGATTTGAGGCCTCGTTTTAATTCCTCTGCCTTTTGTAGCCTTTGTTCCATGTCCATATTCTTGTTTTTGTCCGCGTGTTTCGTTTCATAATGTCGTCTCAGATTATACTCTTTCAGTACCGCCACACTTTCTCCACACAGAAGACACACAGGTTTTCCAGCTACCTTCGTGAACATATACTCCGACTCCCACCTTGTTTGAAACCCCGGTTCTCAGTATCCACCTTCCGTTTTGCCATTTTTGATGGGTATCTGAAAGTTAATTTTACTGTGATGCTGACGACTGCTGTGCCAATAAATATTGAAATGAAGCAGCCTACTGCTCGGTGCGTCACCTTTGCATTGTGGGAAATGTAGTATTGGTGCGTGTAAAAGATCTGCATGGCTGCCGGCTTGCTGCGGGCCGGTTCTAATAATAAATCAAGATCATCCCAGGGGCCGTAAAACCTTCTTGCGGGCCGGATGTGGCCCGCGGGCCTTGACTCTGACATATGTGGTCTAGAGGTTTGTACGTGTCTCTGTGTGTGGAGTAAAGATGGTCTAGAGGTTTGTACGTGTCTCTGTGTGTGGAGTAAAGATGGTCTAGAGGTTTGTACGTGTCTCTGTGTGTGGAGTAAAGATGGTCTAGAGGTTTGTACGTGTCTCTGTGTGTGGAGTAAAGATGGTCTA
>NW_027033150.1:0-5784 GCF_034236695.1 Oncorhynchus nerka | reverse complement strand
CTAAAACCATTTTCTAAACCTAGCAGGTCTTGCAGACTAAAACCGTTTTCTAAGCCTTGGGTCTGCAGACTAAAACCATTTTCTAAACCTGTAGGTCATGCAGACTCCAGCCATTTCTAAACCAGATTGGACTAAAACAACCTAGGCCTTGCGGTGCTAAAACCATTTTCTAAACCTTAGGTCTGCAGACTAAAACCATTTTCTAAACCTTAGGTCTGCAGACTAAAACCATTTTCTAAACCTTAGGTCTGGACTAAACCATTTTCAAACCTAGGTCTGAGCTAAAACCATTTTCTAAACCTTAGGTCTGCAGACTAAAACCATTTTCTAAACCTTAGGTCTGCAGACTAAAACCATTTTCTAAACCTTAGGTCTGCAGACTAAAACCATTTTCTAAACCTTAGGTCTGCAGACTAAAACCATTTTCTAAACCTTAGGTCTGCAGACTAAAACCATTTTCTAAACCTTAGGTCTGCAGACTAAAACCATTTTCTAAACCTTAGGTCTGCAGACTAAAACCATTTTCTAAACCTTAGGTCTGCAGACTAAAACCATTTTCTAAACCTTAGGTCTGCAGACTAAAACCATTTTCTAAACCTTAGGTCTGCAGACTAAAACCATTTTCTAAACCTTAGGTCTGCAGACTAAAACCATTTTCTAAACCTTAGGTCTGCAGACTAAAACCATTTTCTAAACCTTAGGTCTGCAGACTAAAACCATTTTCTAAACCTTAGGTCTGCAGACTAAAACCATTTTCTAAACCTTAGGTCTGCATTAAACCTAGGCTGAGACTAAAACCATTTTCTAAACCTTAGGTCTGCAGACTAAAACCATTTTCTAAACCTTAGGTCTGCAGACTAAAACCATTTTCTAAACCTTAGGTCTGCAGACTAAAACCATTTTCTAAACCTTAGGTCTGCAGACTAAAACCATTTTCTAAACCTTAGGTCTGCAGACTAAAACCATTTTCTAAACCTTAGGTCTGCAGACTAAAACCATTTTCTAAACCTTAGGTCTGCAGACTAAAACCATTTTCTAAACCTTAGGTCTGCAGACTAAAACCATTTTCTAAACCTTAGGTCTGCAGACTAAAACCATTTTCTAAACCTTAGGTCTGCAGACTAAAACCATTTTCTAAACCTTAGGTCTGCAGACTAAAACCATTTTCTAAACCTTAGGTCTGCAGACTAAAACCATTTTCTAAACCTTAGGTCTGCAGACTAAAACCATTTTCTAAACCTTAGGTCTGCAGACTAAAACCATTTTCTAAACCTTAGGTCTGCAGACTAAAACCATTTTCTAAACCTTAGGTCTGCAGACTAAAACCATTTTCTAAACCTTAGGTCTGCAGACTAAAACCATTTTCTAAACCTTAGGTCTGCAGACTAAAACCATTTTCTAAACCTTAGGTCTGCAGACTAAAACCATTTTCTAAACCTTAGGTCTGGAGACTAAAACCATTTTCTAAACCTTAGGTCTGGAGACTAAAACCATTTTCTAAACCTTAGGTCTGGAGACTAAAACCATTTTCTAAACCTTAGGTCTGGAGACTAAAACCATTTTCTTTTTCAGTGCTGCTGCATCATCCCTCTCATCCTTCTTGTTACAACAGCACCGTCTCGGTGAGGGCCGTCATCACGTTCTCATATCTGTATCTCTGGGCGTCAAGGGACTCGTATCTAGATGACTGTGTCCCACCCGCTGGTCGTTTTAGAGTTGCATTGTCTTTTCTGATGCAAAATCAAATACCACTCAACACTTACCATCTCTTTATGCTATGCCCGAAGACGTTGTATAACAGTTCAACAGTATCATAAACTGTTTCATCTCTGGCACATTTTGACAGAGTTGTTGAGAGTCAGGTTAAGATTGTGCATTGCGCAATGCACATAAACAGCAAGCGGCTCTTTATCTGATATTCTGGCCGGCACACGCCGGATAGACCCGACTCATGTTAGCAGCTCCATCATACCCCTGCCCACGCCATTTTGAAATATCCAGCCCATTATCCTCTATGCTGCCCAGGATTTTATGTCGAGTCTCCAGAAATCCCAAAAACAACTGTGATGGTCTGATCTGTGGTGACATTATTTACATCCCTTATCAATCTCACATAGCGATGAACTTTGAACTTGTCCATAATAGAAAGAAAAGAAAAAATGGGTCTCCCTGAATGTCACACTTCACTCGCTCGGCGAAAATTTAAATCAGCTCATTTTGGATTTGAGGACTGGGATAGTTAACGGACCATGAGGTAGTTAACGGATGACAGCAGTTCAATTATACTGAGAAAATTCCCACTGTTGGCTTTGCCTCAGCTTTTCACAGTGCCCTCTGAACGCCAAAGTTACATGATGCAAGCGTGAAGGTTACATTAATAGGATAGGCGTCCCGCTAGCGGCGCACCTCGACAACATCCGGTGGAATTGCAGAGCGGAAATTCAAATGACAGAAATATTTAACATTCATGAAAATACAAGTGTTATACATCAAAATAAAGATTAACATCTTGTTAATCCAGGCTTTACGGCGAAAGCATACCATGCAATTATCTGAGGACAGCGCCCCGCTTACAAAAGCATACAAACATTTTCAAGCAATTTGGGCAACTCAGTCATCCAAACTTACTGAATACTGCACCCCATCCTAAAAAAGTTAACTATGCGCTGCAACACCTGTCGCCAGAAATGTGCTGCGTTACGCACGCCTTTCTCCATTTCTGCGTCAAAAAGGTGCCATTGAGCTTCCACTGCTCATATACCAAACCGGCACCCATGTGAATCTGGGATGTCTCATGACATGCTATTTTGGATGTTAGATGGCACCAATCTCTCACCCCATTCACACTCGCATCAGAGAAGAAAGGGGCATTCCAATCTCCGAACAGCCAGCAAGGATCACAATACGCGCAATCTAGCTGAATAACATAGCCATGTAAGTGGTCATTTGATTCCAGCCTTGGTTGTAGTGGTGTAGTATGACTTGGAAAAACACCGCCTTTCGTCATCTCTTGGGAATGGGCCAGTAGGTTTACACGAGCCTAATGCAATAACGTGCCATTTAACTTTTGCATCCACATTTGTTGCATAATGCATAAAAGGCCATCTGTCCCACTTCCACAGCCGCCACGATTCTAGCCTCGCCCTGCTCCTCTTCCTCCACGCCCGGGGATAGCTTGTCCGGCCTGGCTTGTGCTCAGGGTCGTATCCTCCGATATCTGACAACCCGTATCCTCCTCTGTCAAAGCTGCTTCTTCTGGCACGATGGAACAGCTTGGCCTTGGCTCACTTGACCCGCTAAAAGCTGCTGCTGGCGATGAGAAACCTACATCCTCTTCTGGTCCCGTTATATTGCTTGTGCTAGTAAACGGCTGCACTTGAACTGCATCTGAAAAATGAAACTAATTTTGATACCTCCTTTGCCTTCTCATTTTTGGTCTTTTTGGGCTCCACTTTTTAAATCCATAATTTTGTATTCTCGACTTTCTCTCTTTACTCATTTTTACGGCCGATGACAGAAACAACAACGCTTTGGAGAGTATTTGCACAATGAATCCCAGAATGCATTTCATTATCTTAACATGGCATTGAAACTATTAAATAATATGATTTATTTAGCAAGTTAATTGGATTTATTGTCATCAATACACTAAAATATCACGCTGACGTATGTAGTGGCCCAAAAAAACATTTTGTTGGTGAAACCATCAGTGGGATCATTTATCATATAGCCTACGTTAAAGAAAGATCCTCTCTTTAAATGGTAGACGTGATGGACCCGTGTCAACAATTAATACTTGGGCACGGTGGGGCGGTGTTCAAATTACATAGGGGGCCCGCAGCTCCAGGCCCGGGTGCGTAGTGGGACGTGATGTGACCACATGTCGGTCTCTCACAGACACACGGTTACTCAGCAGGCTTCTAGTTCCGGCCAATGCAGTGATAACCAACAAGTAATCTAACTAACAATTCCAAAACTACTGTCTTATACAATAGTGTAAGGGGATAAAGAATATGTACATAAGGATATATGAATGAGTGATGGTACAGAGCAGCATACAGTAGATGGTATCGAGTACAGTATATACATATGAGATGAGTATGTAGACAAAGTAAACAAAGTGGCATAGTTAAAGTGGCTAGTGACATAAGAATGCAGTCGATGATCTAGAGTACAGTATATACATATGCATATGAGATGAATAATGTAGGGTAAGTAACATTATATAAGGTAGCATTGTTTAAAGTGGCTAGTGATATATTTACATCATTTCCCATCAATTCCCATTATTAAAGTGGCTGGAGTTGGGTCAGTGTCAATGACAGTGTGTTGGCAGCAGCCACTCAATGTTAGTGATTGCTGTTTAACAGTCTGATGGCCTTGAGATAGAAGCTGTTTTTCAGTCTCTCGGTCCCAGCTTTGATGCACCTGTACTGACCTCGCCTTCTGGATGATAGCGGGGTGAACAGGCAGTGGTTCGGGTGGTTGATGTCCTTGATGATCTTTATGGCCTTCCTGTAACATCGGGTGGTGTAGGTGTCCTGGAGGGCAGGTAGTTTGCCCCCGGTGATGCGTTGTGCAGACCTCACTACCCTCTGGAGAGCCTTACGGTTGAGGGCGGAGCAGTTGCCGTACCAGGCGGTGATACAGCCCGCCAGGATGCTCTCGATTGTGCATCTGTAGAAGTTTGTGAGTGCTTTTGGTGACAAGCCGAATTTCTTCAGCCTCCTGAGGTTGAACGACGCTGTCAGTGTGAGTGGACCAATTCAGTTTGTCTGTGATGTGTATGCCGAGGAACTTAAAACTTGCTACCCTCTCCACTACTGTTCCATCGATGTGGATAGGGGGGTGTTCCCTCTGCTGTTTCCTGAAGTCCACAATCATCTCCTTAGTTTTGTTGACGTTGAGTGTGAGGTTATTTTCCTGACACCACACTCCGAGGGCCCTCACCTCCTCCCTGTAGGCCGTCTCGTCATTGTTGGTAATCAAGCCTACCACTGTTGTGTCGTCCGCAAACTTGATGATTGAGTTGAGGCGTGCGTGGCCACGCAGTCGTGGGTGAACAGGGAGTACAGGAGAGGGCTCAGAACGCACTCCTTGTGGGGCCCCGTGTTGAGGATCAGCGGGAGGAGATGTTGTTGCTTACCCTCACCACCCAAAGGGGCTACACAGGAAGTCCAGTGCCCAGTTGCACAGGGCGGGCCGAGACCAGGGTCGAGCTTGATGACAGCTTGGAGGGTACTATGGTTGAATGCCGAGCTGTAGTCGACATGAACAGCATTCTCACATAGTATTCCTCTTGTCCAGACAGGTTAGGGCAGTGTGTGTGGCTGAGATTGCATCGTCTGTGGACCTATTTGGGGCGGTAAGCAAATTGGAGTGGGTCTAGGGTGTCAGGTAGGGTGGAGGTGATATGGTCCTTGGACTAGTCTCTCAAAGCACTTCATGATGACGGAAGTGAGTGCTACGGGCGGTAGTCGTTTAGCTCAGTTACCTTAGCTTTCTTGGGAACAGGGAACAATGGTGGCCCTCTTTGAAGCATGTGGGAACAGCAGACTGGTATAGGATTGATTGAATATGTCCGTAAACACACCGCCAGCTGGTCTGCGCATGCTCTGAGGGCGCGGCTGGGGATGCCTGGGCCTGCAGCCTTGCGAGGGCTAACACGTTTAAATGTCTTACTCACCTCGGCTGCAGTGAAGGAGAGACCGCATGTTTTCGTTGCAGGTCAGTGTCAGTGGCAAAATTGCATTGTCCTCAAAGCTGGCAAAAAGTGATTTAGTC